>NW_027283127.1:0-133598 GCF_046629955.1 Centroberyx affinis | reverse complement strand
CTTTCTTGTTTATGGTGACTTTTTCTTTCTTCATCGAGCTACAGAATGTTTTTTTCCGTCACATGAACGCTTGCAGTTGTTTGCATAACATCAGCAGTCGACACACGCACCTTCGGACCACATTATTGCATCGCCACATTGCTGTACATGGGCTGCATTTTCCTTTGTTGTTGATGATGACAGTAATGGCAACTGTGGTGCCATTACATGTCAGCGGTAGGGAATACATTGTTGCCACAGATTTCCAACCTCTGTTGTCATTCAATGGAGGATTTAGCCTAAGACACCGGTAGTGGTGGAAAGTAACTAAGTACATTTACTCAAGTACTGTACTTAAGTACAATTTTGAGATACTTGTACTTTACTTGAGTATTTCCATTTGATGCTAATTTATACTTCCACTCCACTACATTTCAGAGGGAAATATTGTACTTTCTACTCCACTACATTTATTTGACAGCTTTAGTTACTTTTCAGATGGAGATTTGACACAATGGATAATATAACAAGCTTTTAAAATACAACACATAGTTAAAGATGAAATGAGTGGTTTCCAACCTTTTTGGCTTTTGACGTCTTACAAAAAGCAGTGTGTAGTCGGGGTCACATTTCAGATGTCTATGAGTTGTTAACAGCTCCACCAAATAGTGATTTTTCCCTTTAAACCTCACATGGTTTAATTTCAATAAATGTTCAAATGATCCAATATTTCAGCAAAAATCAAAGATTAGGGAAAAAGTCCAAAAACTGAAAACAGATTTGTGTATCAGAACTTTGTTTTTTCCTCTTTCCTCTCCCATTAATCATCTCACGACCCCTCAGATTTATCTGGTGACCCTTTGGAGGGGCCCGACCCCTAGGTTTGGGAACCACTGGACTAAAGTAGCTAATATAAAGTAGTTCAAACTAGCTCCACCTCCAGCAGCTACAACAGTAACATGCTGCTTACACACTGATGCTTCAGTATTAATAATCTAATGATGTCGTATATAATAAAATATCAGTCAGAGGGACCAAACCACTACTTTTACTTTAATACTTTAACTACATTTTGCTGCTAATACTTATGTACTTTTACTTAAGTAGGATTTTTCATTCAGGACCTTTACTTGTAATGGAGTATTTTTACATTGCTGTATTGGTACTTTTACTTAAGTAAAGGATCAGAGTACTTCTTCCACCACAGGACACTGGTTTGTTGTGGGGTCCAGACATATGGATGTAGGCTGATTGGCTCATTTCATACACTCCCATATGTGCAGTACAGCAAAAACTAAGACAACTACAGCCACGGTCACATTAGCATTATCCCGAGGTGGGCTAGTGGCAATGTCCCACCCTGTCAGTCCACATGATCGTCACTGAGACAGAATGCTCACCCTCAGGTAGCCCACCCGTGACCTTCAGGGGCTCCGGTCAAAGACCAACTGCGGAGTTACATCATGTCACACGGTTCAGCTGTGGCGCCTCGCCTCGCGGGGGCTGCACAGTGAACACGTTTTGCGCTTATGTGACTGGGAAATACATCCTGAGAATCTTACTTCATTTCTGTCTTATGGAGATTTCAGAATTTTGTGTTCCATTTTTAATCTTTCTTGAGTGATAAAGGTGTGTGTTTGGTGTTGTGAAGTTAGTGTTGTGTGTAAGGGGTCAAATGCTAGCCTTACATGTATCTCATATAAACCTTTCCTGGGTGCTTTAGCCATAGAAATTCCATTCTATGGCTGTTTTCCCAGGGAAGGCCCACATGTGGTCTTTCAATAGATCATCTACCATGCTGTCATGACAAGCTGTGTATGCCTGAACTGTGTGGTTTTGATGTCAGTTATTGTCATTGTGTGCAGTGTCAGGACTTGATCATCATCCTTGGTAGTAAAAAAAAAAAAAAAAAAAGTTGCCAGTTGCCATAACATTGCATCTTTTTAATAGTGCTGCAGTATCGTGATTCTGTTCTTCATAGCCTACATAGATTTCCCTCCAGGTGTAGTTCAGTCTTCTTTTCCTTCTTCCCTTACCTCCTTTTAATTGTTCTCCTTTTTTTTTTTGTTACAAAACACTCACTGTCACAGTTTTCTGTTTAACCCCCTCTCTACTTCGCTTTCGTTCTACGCCCACCGCTCTTCCTCCTGTTCCTCAAATCAGGAGCCTCAAACCACTGTTATCCACAACCCAGCTGATGGAAACAAGGTATTCAGCAGATGAGATGCTAGTCTGGAGCCTTTGTTTGCTGGTTGTCATGTGCGCTATGTAGAGTAATTTGCCTTTTTTATTTTGTTTTTGAGTATGATGTGTTTGTGCCACTGGATATTGTTGACATTCTACTTTTTAACGTGTTATGTGAGAAAGCAAGGGACTACGGATTCTGTTAAATTAGAACAGGTATTGCATGCTGCTGTAAACTGTCGCATGTGATTCCATGTCTGTGAACTTACAGGCAGATGTCGATTTTTTGTTTTGTTTCATATGAATGTCATCTATGCCTACAATTCATGATCAGAGCATTTTGTAGCTATTAGATCATCTAGTTGTCATTAAATGTTAGGTCTAAAGATGGTTTCTGTTGGGAGAGATAGTAATGTTTTTGTGTCATCTTGCATGTCATTGCTTAATCCTTTGAGAGGCATGCTCTAACATTGCAGAACCATCAGTTTTCGAGTTGTGTGGCCCAGGGATTATGACGCATGCTGTTGGAACAAAATAAATATCACGCTGTAATGTGGACACCAAATCTGTTCCAAGCCAAATCCTCAACAGAGTTTATATCCTTATGCCCATATACTGTTTCTAGGCAATTTGCCTGTGAAGATGTACGGGTTTCCGTTATTGCACATAATCCATAGATGGCAAGACTGGGGCCACAATCTGCATGCTTGTCTCTTTTGCTTTGTGCAGTGACATGACAGTGTTGTAGCCCATAGTGTAGCCTATGTGTTCTCGTGCCTAACGGAGTGTGTGGTTGTGTAGTAACTATTCATCATGATATTAATCCACAGGCAATGACAGGACAAGAGGACAAGGAATGTGTCATGTTGCATTAACAGTTCGCAGATTAATGACAACACAGGGACATGGACTAGACAGATAAATAAATGTGCGTTAATGTCTGAGGTGTGTTTACACGCTGATGAAAGATGCCACTGAGGTATGACCAAAAGTTCATTATTGTTCTATTATCATGGCACAAAGACTTCCTCAGCCCCGTCTATTCCCACCATCTGCCTGCTAATGATTTAACAATGAAGTCGCAGAGTCAAATCCCATTTCAACAGGTTAACAGAAGTAGAAGCCGATAAAAAATCACCCACTGTATGAATGAAAGACGAGCGTCAGGATCCCCGACCTCGGTGGAATATTTAATTGCTTGTCATCAGCCTGTTTGGGGTTTTTTCATGTGGGTTTTCCCGGGCCGGAGACGCTTACTGCCACTTTGTTTTGTCGTTTCGCAGGAGTCCAGCGAGAGCGCCAACACCACCATCGAGGACGAGGACGTGAAAGGTAGGGAATTTCAAACTAACGAATACAAACTGTCCCTCCGTGGGCAGGATGGCTCCCACGCACCTCATTAAAACTCAACTTATAATAAGTGCTGCCTTTTTGAAGTCTTTAGACCACAGTTTAAGGTTCACTTTCTTCTCCCTTTTTGGGTGCACTAGCTTATGTCATCATTAGGTTTATTAAGGGTAACCAAATCTTTCAGAGGGACAACTCCTGTGCAGCACCCGGCAACACTCCTGATGTCTGTCGCATGAATGTGTTGTCTGTCATATTATTGATTGAAGTCCATCAATTTCAACTTCATCTATTTCATTTTTCATGTTTTTCATGCAGCTATCCTAGTACCATGTGCTCAGGCTATCACTTTTGAATGTATCCATCTATCCTGTATTGACTTCCTCTTACAGAAACTGAGACGTAATTCATCATTTTATCCTGCCACTGCCCAAAAAAACAGTCTGGATTTCATTTGATTTTGTTAAAAATTGTTTTGGAAGGAGAAGTTGTCACTTCGGACTTTAGGGTGTGTTCACACCAAAAATGTTTGGAGTGGTTTATTTGAACTCTGGAGTGTTTACTTTAGTTTGGTTTGTTTGATCAGGTGAGAACAATGCCATTCAAACTCAGGTAGCACCAAATAATGCTGTAATCTGAACCAACTACAACAAATAACCCAACAGATTATGGGTAGAGGGAGACAGATGTTGACATCTAATAGCCTAGCAGAACAAAATGAAGTCTGTACTGATGCTCATATTCAGCTATTTCTTCATGTGTTCTTAACTGGTATGAACACCAGAGAAGAAGAGCGCAGACAAGTCCATCATGCTTAGGTAAAGTTACAAGAACTGGAATCAGATTTGTTTTGACTCCCCCCACCACCAAAATCTCTAACCTGACTAGCCTTAACTCCGTCCAATACACAAGCTACATGTGAGTTTTGTGACTTTTGTTTACAAGCCCTGGTTCACTTGTAATTAGGCAGTGTGAACCTAAATGATCCAAATACAAAAAATGCAACCGTCAACTTTTCCACTTTGGTTCAGACGAGAGAAAATGAACTGTAGGTGTGATCACACCCTTGGTTTCCAAGGCCAATTGCTGCGGTCCATCTGTTTCTGCCAGTTTGTTTATGTCCAGTATATAGGCACATGGATGAATAGTGGTGTAGCGTTACATCTGAACATGTGTTGTGTTATCTACCCACTATACTGGACTGGCCAGCTTCTGAATACAATATATACAATGAATGAATGAATAAATTAATACAATGGAAGCAGGCTGAAGCTACAAAGAGAGAGCATGGGGCTTGTGTTCAATGAAGTGAACATTTTCAATGATTGTTCCAATGGCCCAGTGAGCTGAATTGGTGTGTGTGTGTGTGTGTGTGTGTGTGTGTGTGTTGTTTTCTGATTACTCACTATGTGACCTTTGATAGAACAGAGAAAGAAAATGTCAGAAATGACATTTTTCTGACACATTTTAACATTTTGTGAAAGAACATTTCTCATTTTTTGCATTTTCTGCTTTTTGACTAAACAGAAGCCCCGCACTTCCATGTGTCTCTCCCTGCAGTGTGAGTGTGTGTGTGTGTGTATGTGTGCCAGCATATGTGCTTCTGTGCTTGCGTACCCAGGCCCATTAAACCAGTGGAAGGGGCATGCCACTGCCTTTTTATAATGGCTTCCATTGTTATTCATGGCTGATGGGGTCATCGTTCCTCAATGCTCCAGTGCCCTTATTCAACGAAGCCTTGAAATTGCTTCGCAGCACACTGCTGCATTAATGATAGTGTTCAGTAACATGTGTTCAATTTCTTTTCAAAAAAGATAGTTTCCCCCATCATTTCTTTCCTCTGTCATTCTTCTTCTACCTCATACCATATTCCCTTTTCATTGTGATGTGACCCCAATCAGCAGAATTAATCATTTTTTTACTCACCCTTCAAAGAGGCTTAGAAATTCCTGAGAGATGGGAGCAGGATTTCAATTATGCCATCTCTTGTGATTTCAACAATGCCCCTCTTTTGTTAAGAAGCTGTCTGTGGCAGGAGGTGGAAAGGTGGAAGTGCAGGCATTGTGGCGAGGGGAAATGGCGTTTCCTTCACTTTGAATGTGACTCATTTGCACCTAGTGTACGTGTATGATGGATGATTGGTGGCTACGTGTTGGAGTTACATAATGGGGCTGTGTATTCTTTCCTCCAGATTAAATGGATGGAGTAAAGTAGCCAGTCATTTGTTTTCTTGGTTGACATGGTTGAAAGAAAAAGGGACTGGTGTACAACTTTGAGAGGAGGAAATTTGTCTGGTATGCGATGGGGGGAAGCTATGCTAAAGGTGCTACGTGAAGCATTTTAACATCAATTAACACATTAATGTTGAGACATTACAATAATTACCGTAAACAATTAAGACCATTGCTTAGAAGATTGTCAGCCTCTACTAGCCTCTATACTACATATGTTGGTTATCACAGGAACAACTCTAAATTGGTTCAGTTCATACCAATCACATAGAACATTCACACTTACTATAGGGAACTCTTCTTCATCAGCAGCCATTACCTGTGGAGTCCCTCAGGGTTCAATTCTGGGCCCCATCCTATTCTCTCTATATACACTCCCATTTTGTTACGTGATCTGTAAACATAATCCGTAAACTGTTGGACGTCACAAAATTTCTTACAGCTAAAGGAAAAATTTCAGGGAGTTTATTATTAGTATTATTCTACATTGCGTGCCACCAGGACGGATTTAGCGTAAAATCTGCTTACAAGTGGATTTATTGATTTTGACTCAAGTGACAATCCTTTTTTATTCAAAATGGGCTAAATAAGTAAAGAATTAATAGGAGGTTCACATACTTTTTACAATCACACATAATCAACAACCTCTCTGTGACAAGAAGCAACCAAGTTTATAGGAGATATGGTCTTAATTTTGAAAATGCTACCTGTAGGACCTTTTTAAAGTTGAGATTTTTCCAGAATATTTACTAAGGGAATGGGCTAACCATTTCATATTTTCCTTATCTGAGAGGCCCATGCTCTTTCACATCATCACCTGTTGCCTCAGGAAAGGATTACCTTGCATGTTATTACTCCTCATATTTTTCATCTGTCCACCTTTTGAACATTTTCACATGATCTGTCCAAACTGATTTGTTCTCAGCCGTCGGAACAATTGAAGGCTTGGAACAAATTGTCATTTTCTGCATGTTTGTCATTTGTTCATTTTTTTTCTTTTCTCCATTTCATTTTTTTCTATCACTCCTGTCACCTTCAATATACCCATCCACACTCCCAACCATCCAATCAACCTATCCATCCAATCATCTTCCCATCCATCCATTCATTTTCTTTCACCCATACCCCTTCACTTCCCCGTCCCAGCACGCCCCTCCTCCCCCCGTCCCGAAATCTACCACCTTAAGCGCTCGGAATCTTACCACTCCACCTCTCGCTGCCCTTCCTCCTGCTCCTCTTCATCATCCTCCTCCTCTTCTTCCTCCTCCTGCTGCTGGTACTCTCCTAGTGTTTGGCCCAGTGGGGAGGAGTGCTGCGAGTACATCCTGCGGGCACTGATCGTTGCCTACCTGCTCCTCATCTTCACTTCTTCCTTTTTGGTCTTTCTCTCCGACCATCCCACCACATGCCACTGTGGCCCCCATCACACCCACACCCAGGGCCCCGGCCCCCACCTCGGGGTGCCCCCGCCCAGCCTGGGCTCCGGCGATTCCCAGTGTAAGTCCCAGTTGCCAGTGCCCAGTACTTTGGGAAGAAGCTCCCTCTGATTTCACGAAAGAAAGTCGCAAGTGTAGCAGTAGATTGGTCTTCCCTCGGTTACAGTGGCTGGTGGAAATGTACTTTTATCATCATTTCATCTTTGATACTTATTATAATTATACTCCATTTTAATACATTTTGCTCTATTATATTCCCAATTTCCCCACATGGATTATTAAAGTTCCATCTCATCTTAATCTTAAAGTTATTAGTAAATTAGCACCTTCATGATAGTTCTAGATTTGATCCTTGTTATAATTATACTATGCATACTCATTTCTATATAGCCATATTATTTATTACTACTAATTGGTAATACGTTAATGCACCTTTATGAGAGTTTTACATTTGATTCTTACAATTATATGCTACAAACATACATATGCTATATACACTCATTACTATTAATTAGTAATAAATGCACTTTTATGATAGATTTACGTTTGATACTATTTTAATGAAACTCTACACCTATATGCAAGTATATACACATTTCTTATTACATCAAGTCTGTATTATTACTAGTAATTATTATTACATCATATTTATGGTTACATTTATAGTCTGTTTTTATTTGAATTGTAGTGATTACAGTTTCAAAGGAACATGATAAGCTTTCAAACATGATTTTAGCTTTACACTATAGACAATGCTGCCTTAAATCAACCTCCTTCCTTAAAAAGTCTGTCAGCTCATCAGATTCCCTTTTTGAAATCTGCAATGTTCTGGAAAAACCTCTGTTTTAAGTTCATGTAGCATTAAAATAAAATAAATCTCTGTGGGACTGCTCTATCCAAGTCCAGCTGAACCACACCTCTCACCGCTGTCTTCTAGCACCCCCCGCAGGTCAGAAGCAGTCATGACACCCCTCGCTTCTAATAAGGGTCAGGAACGATGGGGGGTTTGTGTGATGATCGATGAGGAATTCAACCTTGTAGAGGCCGAGGAAAGCATTCATGTCGACTCTGGACTGCATCAGTAGGGAGGCAGTTTTATTGTCTGCAGATTCTTTACTGACATTACTGAAGCGGAGACACTGACACTCATTTTTTGTAATAGGCATTTTGTCTTCTGAGTTTATTTTTCCTGATTGGATTTATTTGGACAGTTCTCTCTGTGTGTGTAAGGGGGAACTAACAAATTCTAATTACTTTCGAAGCTTTGAGTAACTTTTTTGTGCCTTTGTACTTTTTTTTAGCACTTTTTGTCAGTATGTCTAGACTGAAGCATTACACAAAAACTGGCCAATCGATGAATGATGACTGAGGGAAACAACAACAAACCCATGACCTTGGCCTGTTTAGATTTACACTTCTGGAAATGCTGAGAATTTATGCACTTTATTAGGTAAAGTTTTTTAATATAAAATATCTCGTCTGAACTCTGTCCTCTAATCCTTTTTGAATTGCACGGAAAATATAGAATTATATCATCAATTATGTACATTTTTAAGCAGCTATTTTTTACTTCTACACAAAGATTTTCACACCAGTAATTGTACTCCTAGTCAAGTACAATTCCAGGAAAGTCCTTTTGTGTGTGTGTGTGTGTGTGCTCTCATATGAACCCTCCTCTCCTCAGTGACAGAAGCAGGTTCTGCGCTTTGTTTCATTCAGCCACACAGACCTGTCAAGGGTCTGTTTCTCTGCTTGGTGTCTTTTTATTTGTCACCATCTCCAGTGCAATGTGTGTGTGTGTGTGTGTGTGTGTGTGTGTGTGTATCCATAAGAGTGGATGCGTGCCAATCCTCCATCTTCCTGTCCATGCTGTAATGAAAGACCCCAGAGGGAGAGACTATTGTACAGCTGACAAAGGCGCACACTGTCTGTCTCAATAGGGGTTATTTCCACTCTACAGATACCACAATACAATATTCCACTGGCAGCGGACGAGAAAGAGTGACACCAGCTTTTCATACTGAGTGGCACTGATATTCCTTGAGAGGGGAAAAATGGTAAACAGCATAAAGCAATTTACCGCTCAACTCACAAAAAATCATGTCGACTGCCTTGAAAGTGACATTGATCTACCGTGGACTGTTAAGCCACTGTCAGGCAAAATAGTTTTTTTTTTCTCTGTCAGAAGTGCTTTGAGAGAGACAGGCAAAGTGGAGCACTTATGCAAAAAGGATTTGCTGAGGCTCAGAGGGTAAATAGACAGAGAGAGCAAGGTCTGTGTTTGGTGTGTCAACATTAGGGGTCGACTGATATGGGTCTCTGAAGGCTTATTCTGATATTTTTGGATTTAAATTGCTGATGGCTTATATCTTGTTTACTACTGCTACTACTAAAGCTACTACCATTACATTACTACTACTACTACTACTGCTGCTGCTGCTGCTGCTACTACTATTACTACTGCTACTACTACTACTACTGCTGCTGCTGCTACTACTATTACTACTGCTACTACTGCTACTACTACTGCTGCTGCTACCACCACTACTACTACTGCTGCTGCTGCTACTACTACTACTGCTGCTACTACTACTACCACCATTACCACTGCTATTACCACTACTACTACTACTACTGTTACTTCCAGTACCACTACTACTACTATTACTACTACTACTATTGGTACTACTACTACTACTACTACTACTGCTACAGCTGCTACAACTACTAACAAAACATCATGCATACTTGTTTGGAAACCAGTCAAATTCTTGCATTACAATCAGTTCAGGTTAAGGTCTTCCTGAAGACATCCAGTGTAGTATTGATCAATTCTACAATTAATATATGATCAAACTGCATCATATCCATCATTTCAGAGGTGAACCACACTGACTGGACCTGATCCCATTTTTCATAGAATTCCAATATTGACCCCATGTATCTGCAAACAGATATATCTGTCTAACCCTAGTCACCATTTCTAGGTTCATGCGGTTTGTGCACCCAATGTGGACATTTCTTTGCAAATAGCAAAGGACACTTTTAGACTAACACTACCCTTAGTGTTTTAGCTGTGTCAGGCTTTCTAAAACAATGAGCCAATCAGAGGAAGGTATGGTGTTTTTTCTATCCTGTCAGTATCCGTATAGCGTCTGCTCAGCTTTAAGCCTGCCTGACTGAAGCTGCAGATGGCACTTAACTCTGAAGCGAGGAAGGGAAACTTGCCAGCGAACATGTTTCGCCTGTCAGCCGTTTGCTTTTTGTTTGTGGCGTCAGTGGGAAGAGGCAGTGGCCTTGTTAGCGTCCAGTTAGCTGGCAATTCCAGTGGAGATCCAGCTATTGAAGGTAAAAAAAAAAAGGAGATGGAATTACAATATCGCTGTGTGTTTGTGTGTGTTGGCATTAATATCACCCAGGAAGATGAAAGTACTAGTGCATGTGTGCAAACATTTTCATCATTGCCTTTGATACATCAAGTCCACCAACATATCTTCACACTGCTAGCATTTCCATACAAGAAATGTCAGTACACAACTCTTTATTCTTTTGCGTTCATTGTTTCCTAGCTTACCTACTTAGCACGAAAGGTAATTTTTATGTTGTGACACGGTTCCGGCCGGAACCCTAGCAGTCATTCCTCAGCTCCTTTTCTTGTGTGAGTGTGTAATTTCACGTGTGTGTTTGTCGGTATCTTGTGAACCTCGGTCCCTCCGTCTCCTGATGTTGTGACTTTGGGTCGGTGTTGAGTTCTTGTTCCACGTTGGTCCACTCTTTACCTTTTCTCTGTGGTTTTGATCGTCTTATCACAGGTGCTGTCGCTTTCTGTGTACCCAAATCTAATATTTCCTCTCTCTTTGTCTCTCTCTCTCTCTCCCCCAGCTCGTAAACAGGAGATCATTAAAGTCACTGAGCAACTGATCGAGGCCATCAACAACGGCGACTTTGAGGCTTACACGTTAGTTCAATTGCTTCCTTTACTCGTACCTAACTCTTCTGGGCATAACTGCTCATGCAAAGTAGACCCATCTGTCAGAGTTTTATGTGTGATACCATATGTACTAACCTTTCCTATAATGTTCTGTACTTTGTGGTGTGTTATTTCAGGAAGATCTGTGATCCCGGCCTCACATCTTTTGAGCCTGAGGCCTTGGGCAACCTGGTGGAAGGCACCGACTTCCACCGCTTCTACTTTGAGAATGGTAAAAAAAAAAAAACTTACATGCTGGTTTTAAATGTCAAATGCTAGTACATGTCTATTTGCTTAGACTAAAGCATCAAATAGTTATGTAGAATATCTAAATTTGTGTGGATTAGGACTTTAACAGGGTTGAGAGTTCAATGCTCAAAAAAGGAATAATGTAATCATTAATCGTTACTCATTTTAAAAGTAATAATATTGCTTTACTTATTAGTCCTTAAAAGGAGTAATTCCTGTTATCACTTTTCCGTCACACTCACAAAATTGGCATTTTCATCCTTTTTTATCTTCTAAAATCAGACGATGATGTCCGATGTTCTTGTCATAATTTTATTTGAAAAAAATCAAAGTAGAGGCAATACTTCCACCCAGAGAAAGTCAACTTTTGTACCATTTCTCATCCAAGTACTTCAAATACTTCCAATACTGAAAGTGAAATAGTATTTTGTTACACTGCTTGCTACTGGTAAATATCATAAATATACCCAATACTGGTCTTTAATAAGGGTTCCTACAGTTTATAGCTCTTTACTACTGTTTCCGCTCCCTAACCCTCCTCCATCCTCTTTCCCCTTCCCCCCCCCTGCAGCTCTGTCCAAGGGGAAGCAGCCCATCCACACCATCCTGCTCAACCCGCATGTGCACCTGATCGGCGACGAGGCGGCCTGCATCGCCTACATCCGCCTCACGCAGTACATCGACGGCAGCGGCATGCCGCGCACCATGCAGTCGGAGGAGACCCGCATCTGGCACCGCCGCGACAGCAAGTGGCAGAACATCCACTTCCACCGCTCCGGCTCGCCCACCGTGCCCGCCAAGTAAGGTGACTCCCCCTCTCGCTTTCCCTTTCTCTCGTCCGCCTCGCCTGGTTTCCCCTCTCCGAAGCTTCTTTCGTTCTTCAGCTTCGGAGTCCTGCTTCGGTCCCTCCGTCTCTTTTCCCCCCTGGTGGCTTAAAGATCTGGTAGCTCCGGATCTTCCCTTTTCCTACTATTTCCTTTATTGATATGGACTGATTGGATGATGTGTTGTGTTTTTTATCCCATGATGTTGTATGTATGGAATTTCTATCCTGTGCTGCTGTTTGTGCTGTTTTCATGTACTGTTTTTATGTCAAAGACACACATTTCCCTTCAGGGACAGTAGAAAATATGTAAAAATAAGTATCTTTAGTATTAGCTTTTTGCCATTATGCCCTACTAGTAGAAGATATAGTACTACATTAGATTAAATGAAACTTTATTGATCCCTAAGGAGAAATCAGGTCATTGCAATAGCAATGATAGACAAAAAGACAAAGACAAAAAACATAATGTATTTAATTTATAAAGCACTTTTCATTTAAAATCTCAATACTACAGGAAACAATAAATGATAAAAACAAAAAAAATTAGTTAACACTTTACAATAAGGGTCACTAAGTTAAGGGTTAGTTGATGCTTAATAAGCATCATTAAATAATGAATAAATTAATACATTAGTTAACATGAACATCATTAGTAAATTACACATTAGTTAACTGTTAATTAAGGGTTAGTTAATGCTTAAGCATTAACTAACCCTTTATTGTAAAGTACCAAATATTAAAATAATACAAAATATGCAATACAATATGTACAGTATATAACAAAGGAGAATATATTAGAATATGAAAACATGATTCTATGTATGTTTTCTGTGAATGTTGTTCTAATGATCAGTCAATGTGTGATTGTTCTCTCTTTTTCAGTTGAGAGGACGACCTTTGACCCGCCGATACCCTCCAGCCTACAGCAGTCAGCTGACCACAAACCCCCACCTACCAAGTGTCCATCAAGTCCCTCAGCCAATCCCTGTCCATCGCTAGAACTCCGCCCTCTCAGAGTGTTGTTTACATATCGTCGCTGCTGGACTGAAGATAATTGTAAATGTTGAGGAGAAAAAAAACAAAAAAAGGAGAGAAAACGTCATTGACGATATCATTTTCTAGTGAGAATGTGTGGTGTTCTGTTCACAGCCTCATTATGGGATATTAACATCTGCAGCATGTTTTATTTGATTTTTTTTAGATATGTTTTAAGTATGAATAGTTTTCAAAAGAGCCAGATATTTCTATCTGTACCACCCAGCTCTAGGAGAACTAACGATTTTTGAATGGGCTGCTGAACCAGTATGTGAAACCTTCAAGTCGTCATGTAGTGACAGTTTTTCGTTTTAATATTACAAAGAGGACTCATCAGCTATTGTGATGTTTTGCCTTTTTGGCACAATGACCAATATATCACATATCTTCTGTTTTTTGTTTTTTTTTGTTTTGTTTTTTTAAATGTCTTTCATCTTTTCAGAATTGCCGTCTAAAAACTAGACACGCTTGCTTTCGTTTCGGTGATGTATAGATTTTTGGTGATTGACGTAAATTGCTATATCCTCGCATAATCTTGGGAGTATCCATTTGAACTGAGTTGGCGAATTTTACTAATCTTGTTTGCAGTCGGCACTAAGTATAGGCATTTTAACTACATGTGTAAAAAGGGAAACGGAAAACCTGAACATATGTTTTCGCTCTCACGTCTGTGTTCGCCTCCATCATCGCAGAAACGGGGAAAAGTCTCTTATGATAGAATGTAAACTATAGATATATTGTATACATATAGTACTTCAAGGCCATTCTATGACTCTTGGAACGCTTTTAAAGTCAAATCATATTTTCATAAGGAAGTAATTATGTGAATTTTATCGGTTCTATTTTTTGTTTTGTTTACTTTTTATATCGTGATATTGATGCAGTAGGTCGTCCCCTCCAGTTCCTCGTTATTATTCCTTTCAGTTTTTCCATGTGGATCGAACTGGAGCTTAACCCAGTGCAATGGTCTTCTAGCCCATGGACCCAAGATCCCGTTAGACCTTTGGTTGAGTCTTTACCGACCATTTACAACCCTTATGTCACACTAGACTGGCTTACATCCATGTACGACGATGACACCATGTTTTACACTGTAGAAGACGAAAAGTTGAATCATGAGATGAACACTGAAATGAATGCCAATTCAGCTGAAACGTTGGGTTAAGGAAGTGAATTTCCCATTCATTTTCCCCATAGGGAATTGGATTAGTAGCCATAACATTTTAACGGTGTAAGGTCGACTTACCATCAGCTAGCAGATTGTGAAACGACTGTGTAGAAGGCATCTGTCCATCTGATTTCAACTTCGTTGTAAAGAAATAAAGTTTTATTCCTGCGTTCCTTGTGAAATACGACACTGCCCACAAAGCTTTAGCGAGTTTCCACCAATGAGAGACATCACAGAAAATTAATGGGAAATTTACTTAGCCTCTGAAAAAGGAGGCGGCCACGTTTCGGTTCTATGATAAAGTTCCACTGCGTCACTGAGGGATCCACAATGATGTTTAACGTTTAGGTTTGTATTCAAGACGTCAAGTTTTTTTTTTTTTTTTTTTGCACGGTGTATTTGGCAATGAGGTCACCTTAATTCTTTCCAAAAAAAAAAAAAAAAAATGTTTGTTGTTATGTTTCGTTAAATCATATTCCCCCGCCACACTTAAGATTTATCTTTCTAAGACGCGTTGAAACTCCCGATGGTACACTGGTGTATAATGTCGCCACGATGGGAGAAGACTGATGTATGTTTAAGAAATATCGAATAAAATGTGTGATTTATGCCAAATGTCTTGGCTTTTCTTGTCAATGCTCTGAGCTGAACCTTCTGATCTACTCTACGTTGGCACAATTCTGAATTGCTGTTCATATTTGATTTGAGATGAGTTAGCCTACCAAGGTAGCTAGCATTACAGTCACTTACTTCTGAGTTTGTGAGTTTTTTGTCCATAAAAAGCAATGGCACTGGTCCTTTCATAAACATCACATTCCTAGTAAATCCAAATGTTTCTTGAATCCAGTTCTGAAGCTAGCAGGCTGCTGTCTGACAGACTACAGGCAACTCATTACCTCCGCCAAGGTTATGTTTTCGGTGCCGTTTGTCTGTTAGCAGGATTACGGAAAAACTACTATGGGATTAAAATCATGAAACTGAAAACAGAAAAAAAAAAAAAAAAAAAAGCTTCGAAAAGTTGGAACTCAGTGTTTGAAAGCTTGAAATCTAATTAAAAAAAGTTTTGCAAGATTGAAACTAAGTTTTGAAGGCTTGTATAATGTTTTGATAGGCTGAAAAAAAAAATTTCAAATCTCTGCAAACATTATTTTGTATTTGAGTTTTCCTTCTTCACAACTGCAGCACTCTTTTTACAGTGTTTCTCCAACACATTTTCAGAGTTTCAAATTTGTCACTGTTCTCCCGGTGTATTAGTTTGTTTTCCAGGTTTGAAACCTTGTAAATGCTGATCTGAAAACTGGTGCGCATATGTTGGGGAAAAAACTTTTGAAACGTTCGAAAGGGCCAATATTTATTTTGAAACTTTTGCGGATGTACATTTGCACTCGTATTGCAGACTGTTCTTTCAGAAGTGAGTTTACAGGTTTACAACAACCAATAAAAATGCAATAAAAATGTGTGTTGGTAAACATACTGAAAGTTGGCTTAGGGGGTCGGCTAAGCAGACCCAGGGTCCTCCTCATCCTCATCCGTTAGGTCAGGACGGGTCTCCTGGATGGTCTCTTGATAGCTGGGGAGGTCAGGCTAGGTTTTGGAGGAACAAAGGGCCAACTCTGAAATCTCTTCAATCCAAAACTACATTACCACAAACTACAGCCTCAATAATTAATATGTAGTTGATTCTAAATGTCTCCAACACAGTCTCAAGGAAAATAGTACATTATAACCTCCAAAGAGGTAGTATTTCTTCATTCATTTGGCGTTAGAAGTGAAATATTCATGGTGACAAGAGTCCCTGATCGACAAAGTACTTTTCGAGTTTTGCCACGTTACAGTTGCGGTTGTCTCGTGTAAGGAGATGTGTCCGCAAAGTGAGCCAGAGGAGCTAACCTTAGCTAGCGCTAACGCTACATTAGCTTGCTGCAAGAGGCACTAGCCCCTAAACTTGATTATAGTACTTGTGTCCTAACAGCACCGGGTTAACGAGACGAGGTGCTCGTTTTGGTCGGCTGAGGTAGCCTACAACCGACTCTAGCTGCACATGTTTTTGCCCCTATTGCTAACTGCTGCCGTTGTGGCCAACAGGCTTTCTCAAACTCACAGGCCCGCATCAAACTGTCTCATCGGGACTGGAGCTAAATCGCTACCCGATGCTAATCGGATTGAAATACCATAAACTACCGTATCCAGTTCTCATTCTCAAATTGCGATAGCGGACACATCTCTCCACATAAGTTAACTGATTTAGCAACAAAGCATCATAGAGTGTGACATAAACAAGAACACGATGTCGCAAACAAGCAAATGGAACATAACTTTACACACGTCAAGAAACCTCGACCTGTTCTCAAGCCCAGCTGACTTGGAATAAACTGTAATCAGAAAGTGGCGACACTTACCGATTGCACGTTTGCTGTTGGGTCACGTCCAGTTAGGATAGATTAATCTTTTCAGGATTTTAGCTAATTAATCTTATCTAACGTTACTGCAGATTTCAAAAGACGTCCATGCCTGCCACAGGCTCTGCTCGGGGACAGCCGGTCAGACAGCACAGAGACCCGTGCATCCTGTGCGCGTCAGTCATTGGCGGAGCAGTCCCACCTAACCCGGTAAATACAACATTTGATTGGACCGTACTTCGGCAGAGAGCAAACAATAGGTTAACAGCAAAATGCCCCTTTTTTTTTTTTCCAGACCATCTGTTTCGGAGTTTCAGACCAGAGAGCTGCGAGACAACGCTGCCAGAAATCACGTGACTCGCAAGCTCGCAACTGTGTGGGCAGATCTCTGAAAAGTGGGTGTTGTAAACCTGTACACCTGTAAACCTGTAAACTCAGCTCTGAAAGAACAGTCTGCAATAGAAGTGCACATGTACATCCGCAAAAGTTTCAAAATAAAGATTCGCCCTTTCAAAACTCAAGTTTCAATGTTTCAAAACTTTTTTCCCCAACACATGCGCACCAGTTTTCAGATCAGCATTTACAAGGTTTCAAACCTGGAAAACAAACTAATACACCGGGAGAACAGTGACAAATTTGAAACTCTGAAAATGTGTTGGAGAAACACTGTAAAGAGAGTGCTGCAGTTGTGAAGAAGGAAAACTCAAATACAAAATAATGTTTGCAGAGATTTGATTTTTTTTTTTCAGCCTATCAAAACATTATACAAGCCTTCAAAATTTAGTTTCAATCTTGCAAAACCTTTTTTTATTAGATTTCAAGCTTTCAAACACTGAGTTGCAACCCAAGTTTTTTTTTTTTTTTTTCAGTTTTGAAACATGGCATGATTTTAATCCCATATTAATTCAAATGAGAAACTCTGGCTAAAGTGAGAGTTTCTCAAAGGGCATTAGTCAAATTTCCACGTTACTGACAGTTATAACATTTTGGGTAGCTCTGCCTTAGGAGTCCCTTGACTCAGGAGAATGAGTCTGAATTTTTAACATGACAATGTTTCAGATAGTACACTGAGTTATGCAAGCTGTCACTGATTGATGACATACTGTAGGACAGACAGGTCTGTCCTACTCATTTGCAGTAGTGTTATCAAACTAGAATTCATCGATTCACCTCCATTTGCTAGCTTCGTTAACTTCTTTGAGCTGTCCGGCAAAAAACATTTCAAAAGAATGACAGTCACTTCATCCACATTTGACACATGTACAATTTTATTTTCTGCCATGTACACACTGCAGCTGCTATGCCTTGTTAGCGTTTCAGTTTTTTTCTTTTTAGTAATAATTTGATAACTAATACATGCCCGCATAGATATTTGTACTGTAAATATGTATATATTGTTATCACCATGGAAACAAGATGCTCATTTATCAAATCAATGGCATTTTTTTGACATTTCTTTTATTCTCGCATTTGTATCACACTCAAAGTAAATGGCAACGTGAGGATCATATTGTTACATAGATAAAGTCTGTACTGTAAATAACACCAAAGATATTTTGTCAGGCCATGCCAGAGTCTGATTTGATTTCTGTACTGAGCTGTGAAACCGCTCCTAGTGAACCAGAACTCAAATCAAACCCTGTTTGTGTACAATGGCAAGTTATCGGTCAAAAAAAAAAAAAAAATGTTCTCAGTTCCCTCTCATTTGTCATTACTTATATCTTCAGAACACATTCAAACACACACCCAAACATACACACCGCTCTCAGCTTCAAACGCCGGAGCATAGAAGGACCACAAATGGACGGCAATAAATAAATAAGAAATTAAAAAGGAAATATCGATAATATTCTGCTGCTGAATCGCTGTCGAAAGTCAGCTGAAGTCATTCTAAGCCTTGGCTGGAAATTTTGGATGATGATGTGTCAGTCCTTTGAGATTATTGAGACTCGTTTGATGCCAGCGATAACAGAAAAAGTCAAAATCAACAACAGCAATTCAATCAGATCATCTGTACCATTCCCACATTTACAATCTTGACAGGCTTGATCAAAGACATATGATCATATGAGTACCACTGTTTGGGGTGAGTGGGGGGGAAAAAGTGCAACAGCACATGTGAAGGTTGAGGGTGAAGCTAGAAGTGAACCTATAGGACCAAGAGTACAACAGGATAAGTGCTCATTCTGCACGTCAAAAAAAATGACAAAATCATAACAGAGAACATTCCTCATCACTACTTTCTTTCGCAAATGACAGGCTGCAATGCCAGTGAGGACACTACACGCTACAACACACACACACGCACACACACTCATGTATATATATACACACACACACACACACACACACAGGTGGCAGCTTCCGTGACGCGCTGCTCAGAATGAATACACGACACACGTTAAAAAGACAGACACATATGAACGAAAAAAAACAAACAGGCATTTACATCATGGAGGACAAAGACAAGAGGTGTGATCACAAAGCCCAAAACTACACTCGCCTCAAAATGTGGAGCTAACGTTGTAAACAGAACGGTCGTGAAGAGGGACGCAGGTCAGTGCGTGGCTGTAAATGGCGGTTTCCAGTTACACCAACTGTGAGCTTCTGTGAATCCTAAGGAGTCGGTGATGAAAGATTTACACGCATTCACTCCTCTCATCGGCATCTTCCCAAAGCTCTGACATCTGTTTCTGTTTTCTATGTAACATTAATCTCATCTTTATTGTGGCCATTCGCGAACGTAAACCCTCTGATCGGTGCATGTACGTGTACAGCAGGTTTAGGTGGGCTAATGTATTAAATGCTTTGAATTTTTTTTGTCGTTTTTTTTCTTACATTTCCCGGTCCAAGCGTGACTTTTCGTCTCCCCCTGTTATGTACAAATGTTTACAATCGTCCTTCGAGAAGAGGCCAGTGCACGAGGCGAACGTCCAAGATGCCCCTCGACTTTTGATCCGCCTTCGCGTTCGTTGTACCTTAATCGTACCACAGCAGCCAAAACAACACTAGAAAACAACAACGACAACGACGACAACAAAAAAAAAAGGATAACACCAAAAAACATCTACGGTCATAAGTCACCCGACAAAAAAAAAAAAAGAGGGTCGCTATCTTTGGTCACAAAATGAGCGAAAGAAACAACGATGTCCAAAGGAAGAAAAAGTGTTAAAGCACAAGAATATTGTTCTGTTATTTGCCACAGAGAGGGGGGGGGGGGAAATCAACCAAAAAACGAAAAAAACAAAAATCCAGTGAGCATCGAGGATGACGAGGAAATCGGAAAACGTTGCGGTCCGGGGGGGAAGTTTACATCACCGTAGGCTTCGGTGTGCGGCAGCAAGAAGGTGGGCGTAGGGCAAGGATCAACGGGGACAAGTCAGTAAGAAGCAGCCGCTCACTCAAAGCTCTCCTCCTCCTCCTTTTCATCTCCTTCCTCCTCCTCTTTCTCCTCCTCCTCCTCCTCCTCCTCCTCCCCCTCCTCCTCTTCTTCTTCCTCCTGGCCCTCTTTGCAGTAGCGTTGGAGCAGTAGGTGCAGGTGCTGCTGAAGTGCGTCGGGCTGCAGGGCCTCCGGGGTGTCGTCCAGCCGCTCCAGGTGCACATGCTTCCCCTGGGCGTCCCTCACCACGGTCCTCTTCTGGGTTCGCGACTTACGCATCTTGGTTCTGCGTAGAGGAGGGACAGACGGAGAGAGAGACAGAGAGGAGGAGGGAGCCACAAAGAACAGTTATCCTGTATCTGAGCGAATTCTGATCTGGTCGTAAATGATTCGGCTGCGTTTACATGCACGGAGCGACCCGGCTATTGACCTTATTCACACGGCGGCCATTTTGAACACTTGGTTGGGAAACTCTACCCGGAAGATTGCCATATATGCCATATATATATAAATCTAGTCCTATGTTCCCTGGGTCCTAAGTTCCCAAGGTCCTATGTTCCCAGGGTCCTATGTTCCCAGGGAGAGCACATAGGTAGAACTGGGGAACATAGGACCCTGGGAACATAGGACCCTTTGTCATGTTCCCATTATGTGCCATATAAATCTGGGGAACATAGGGCCCTGGGAACATAGGACCCTGGGAACATAGGAATGACTCCTTGAATTTAGTAGGAAAGTTAGTAGCTACTAGCTAGCTACCCAGGCTAGACAATGGTAGCTAGCAATAATGGGCCAAATATATTAAAATGTGAACCTATATCTCTCTGGATTCTTGAGATCCATTTGATTGTAATGTGTTTTTCAGTGGGGAATCTGTGACATGATAAATGTTAGCATCTTGGTACACATTACCCAGGTTATTCTAACCGAGTAATGACATCAGCATGTGTTGACCTCAAAACCAGGTTACTAGAATAACTAGAATTCTCTGTGCAAGTAAACGCAGCCGTTGTTTGGACCATTTAACCCAAACCATGCACCGTAGCCCACATTTCATACCCCAAAAGTAAAGAACAACCCTATATTGGCTACTTACCCTGCAAAGTACAAACCAAAATTAGAATAAAAGGTTAAGAGATAGGATAGAATCACACCATGCTTCCATGTAAATTTCTAGGACACAAGTAAATGTCCACTAAATAACAAGCATGTCTTTGGGGTCGTATCATGACACTCCCATGCTGTAGTCCAACCTTTTAACCACAGAACCGTCGTCCTGCACAACCTCTTTCTCTACTAAATGAGGCAGGAGGATTTTCCCAAAGCCTCCAGCATAACTCAATGCCTGGAGGGGAAAGAACGAGGGAGGAGAAGAAGGAGAGAAGGATCAGAAGGAAGGAAGAGGAAGTACAAACACTAGAGACCTGGTTTAAAAACAACTTGCCCATCAGTATTTATCGACAGGTGATTAAAAAAATATCATAGCATATATTGTAACCATTCTTAAAGGAATGCATGCTCTAGTGCTACATGCTAACACTTTAGCATACACTATGTGGAGTGATGGCAGGCCACTAGCATTATCAAAAGAAAGAAGGTTGACCTTTTAGTAATAAAAAGTTGTTGGTGGCTTTATTATATGGCCTGTAGATTCATATATATATTTTTTTAAATTAATTAGCATTAACTCAATATAGTTCAGTTAATGCTAATTAACTTTATTTATTTTTGGAACTATTTCAGGTGAGCAACCATGTATTCATCCACTGCGCAGTGATTTTTAGCTGTACACAGTCTCTCCAATCACCTACCACCTTCACTTCCTATACAAAGAACAAATCACGCTCCATGGTTTTTTTGCAGGAACAGAGACCTTTCTTCAGACAAGGTAGTCTCTACTACTTTGTATCATATTTCATATAAATTTGACCAAACTCCTACACAAAACTGCCAGACTTGGCCAGATACTTAAAATAACCATTTAGTTTTAAAGCTGCTGCAAGTTCTCGTTTTCTCACTTTTGAAAATGCTAATGACCTACTATCACTTGACATAGTGTATGCTAAAGTGTTGGCATGGAACACCGGAGCTAATAACCTACCTTGATTTTGGTGTGTAAAGTGCTCTCATTATGTAACGGGTAAGTTCACCATATGGGGCAATTTCCCCAAAACTTGGTGCATACCTTTAACGCCGACAAGTGCAGCTAAATCTGCGCTTGATTCTAAAGTGAAATCAACTGATGGATTGGTCTTTCCAGTTCTACTCTCTACTGACCTTCTCAAAGTCCTCTCTGGCCGAGGGGAGATCTGCAGCCAGCGAGGGGTCACCCATCTGCTTCTCCATCCTCTCGCCTTTCACCACCCTCGTTTTGACGACCTTGCTGACCTTTCGACCCTGCACCGGTTCCGCCTCGAACTCTGAGGCCGTGGCAGCGCCCAGGGCCAGGGGCTCCGAGAAGGTCAACTGGTGAAACCATGGCGAGAGAGGTTAAGAGACCGATTTAACGTTATGTACTTAAGCTAATGTGATTCTGCAACAACAATTTGTGTTCTACAAAATCTCTACTGTAGCAACATAAAAACCCCAGTGCTTCAGGTTGGTAGTTTACTTTTGGGGACTTGATATTGTATGTTGAGGAGGTAACCTATTAGCTGTATGTTATATTTGCTTGATAAAACTAGCAATAACCAAATAGGAGTATAGTATCAGCCAATGCCTCATTAGCTTATAGTTAACATAGTACTTTAGTGCCTGTACAAAGATAAGATACTGAGTTCGCTAAATTAAATGTTAAACACACCAAAGTAGCCTACTTAGATATATTTATACACAACTGAAAAAACATCCAGTCCAACATTATTTGAATAGATTGAAGAGGAATAAAAGCTGCGCTCCATTCAAAGTCGGAAGTCTGAAATTCCCAGCTGGTATTTTGTAATAACACTGTGCGTTCCCGTGGTCCACCTCAGAAATACCAGGGAAGAAAGATGGACGCCTGCAAGATTTTACGTAAAATACTCTTTCCCATGCAAGAGCTAATGTATATCAATGATATTTAGCAATGTTAGCTACCTAGTTAGCAAAGAATGCTAGCAAATGTAAGTGCAACTTTAAATTTCAAATGTATCCATTTACCACACAGGTGTTTTCATGGATTTAAGGTCATGTGATGCTAAAAATTATTCTTGTATTTGGAGGACTTTTCGACTCGAAGGGCCATTGCATTGCATTTTTCCTATTATGAAGTCGCCATTTCCAACTATCAGACATCTCTGGAATGCAGCAAAAGAACATTTCAGCATGACCATGGTTTCACTAACACACTTTCAGAGATTGACAGCAAGAAACATCAGGTTTATATATAATCACACTGCACACATTTTGCACAGCAATACGGTTAAGAGTAGTACTGCCATAAAACTGCCACAAAAAACATGGTGCTAGCAGGTAGATAATACTGACTTCTCTCTGATCTCCCTCGCTGCGAACCACAGTTCTCTTCACCACTCTGGAGACAGCATCTCCCTCCTCCACCCGCACCATCTCCTGGTGAGAGCCCTCCATGGTCACCTCCTGTCTCTCCATTCCATCCGCAGACACATATTTACGAATCACCTTCCGCGTGATCTGGTGGAGAAGACAGAGAGAGAGGAACTATGTTGTGAAACCAATACATGGAAAACATTTTCCATGGTGCAGACTGAATGGGAAACATTGTGACTTAAAGTGGTATCTTTTTTTGGTGGAATCCTTTAAAAACTAAAAATTAAAAACTTAAAAATTAAAAAAAAACACCACATTGCTGTGGAGTTATTTATATGAAAATGTTGCAGATTATTACTTTATACTTAGTAGTGGTTGTGATTATGAATGTATCCCATGTGAACAAACTGTTAATGTTGGATATGAAAATGTTCCCTTACTTTCTTAACTACCATGTTCCCATGCTCATCTGTGTACTTTTCCTCTGTCATTGTCTGTGATGGGATATCTGGTAAGTCATCCGCCTGCAGAGAGAGAAAACAGATGCTGTCAGTTCACAGATGTTACAGTCCTGCACATAAGGGCACAATCCAAGCACATGTTGTCACATATTATAGACAAAGCATTTGAAACAAGAGCAAAGAGAACAGATTCAACGATATAGATAAAAAAAAAAAAAAAGTATTTCTTAAATACTACAGCTATAAAGATTACTCAAAAATTATACAAGCAGACAAGCCGCTACCAAAACTACAGTCCATTTTAATTTTCAATATAATTTAACATCACTGAAACAGAGGACATGTCATACTTTAGATGCAATACACAACAGAATGAATCATGACAAAACATCACAATAAAGGGGGTGAGTATGGAGCAGAAATAAAATAAAAAGCAAAAAAATATGGCATGGAATTCCTCCTCCACTCTCAAAAATGTTACTCAAGACTCTGCATTGTAAGAATACACTTTAAATTTTGTGGCTCTCAGGCAAATGGAAAAAGTAAGCAGGGGGCTTGACATTCAGTAGCATTTCAAATATGAGTGTAGTCAAGTGCAGCATGAAAACAACACACCAACACCCACTAAAACCTCTGCTACCCGCTAACCCTGCATCACTCCACAGCACACTGGGGCTGGACAGCTCTGTCATGCCGGTTTACCTGGATGATAACTCTGCGTCGGACCACTCTGGTGGTCAGCACCTCCTCCTCTGAGCTATCAGAGGACAGCATCCCTAGCTCCTCTGCTATCTCCTGAGAGACAGCACACAGCTAGCATGGGTCAATATGACATGTCTACACAGTGTTACTGCAGCACACTACTGTAGGCAACGGCTGTTCCTTCTTTTCTCTTGATTTGTTTAATGGGCTTGACTTTTACGTGAGCTTGCCAAAACAGCTCTTGTAGAAACCAATGGATGAAGGAACGAAAAATTATATGACATACTGTATGGATAACACAATAGTGATGGAAGATGAAGAGAAGGCACAGTTATGCATGGACTTTCAACCAAACTAGACGTGCAAGGTTGGACATTACAACAAGCAGAAATCAAAAGATGCAAACAGGTGATGCAGATGTGAACAAGGTTCATACAGTGTATGTTATAGAATCTGTTCTTTACAGCACGCTGCGACTATCAACATTGTTGACTTCAAAACGAAGAACTGCAGATACAGCACACCACCACTGTTACAACCAACTTTTCCAGCCACTGACCACTCAATATTCTATGTTGCTGTTTACTACAGTTGTTCAATTTTCTGTTATTTTAAGATCGGATAAGTTTATGCACACATGCGACATGACACCACTCATTAGCCTCGTTTAGTTCTTCGTACAGTACAAAGAGTTAACTTGTGTGTTTTAGTTTGATAATCTTCTGAGTTTCAAATGCAGCACCACAGCAATCAGCCTGACCAGGCAGGGCACAAACCAGTGCAGCGTTGGTACTCATGCTCGACCTCTTACCCTTCCCAGGGAGTCATCATCATCATCATAGCCTGCCTGATCCCTGGAAGGAAGCTCCTCACACATGGGGAGGGTGGCCTCTGATCTATACTCCCGTGAACCTTCTGAATCATAAGCAAAGTCGCCAAGACTTTCACTACCAGAGGAGAAGCGCTTGTAATCGTCCACCCGGAGGAAGGGGTGAGCAGTGTATTCAGGGTTTCCTTTGAGGAAGCCTATATCAGGGCTACTGCCGGGCATAGGGGAAGGGGGCTCAGAGATGTGATAGGTGATCTCAGGTTCGAGTTTCATTTCTTCTGGTTCGGAGAAGTCAGAGAAGGCTTGTCTGCAGTCAAAGAATTCCAGATCTGAATCAGAGTGGTGCGGCGATTCAGAGCCCTTACTGAGTTCTCTTGGTGGGACTTGTGGTTCCTCTGGTCCAAATGCCGAGAGAGTTTTCTCAAATTCTGAGAGGACTTTCTTGAAGTCTGGGGAAAACTGGAAGTCTTCAGCGGTTTCAGACTCTCCCTTGGTGGTGGCTTCAGTTGCACCCTGACCCGAGAGGGAGTCACTGAATACCGGTGAGACTGGACTCAAATCGTTCAAGGAGGCTTGGCTACATTCAGAAACTCTCAAGGTCTGATGTCCTGAAAATACTGCTTCATAATCTGGTGGCACCAAAAACTGGCTCGACATTGGTGAAAAAAGCTCACTGGACTGTGCTTCCTGAGGGGACAACTCCCAGTCTGAGTACTCATGTGATCTATCTGATGGGGATGTCTTCTCAGATTCAGGTAGCACTGGAGTCACGGCTCTGTGGGTTGTGACTGAGTTCTGGTCAGGTAGCTGGAGGAGAGCTGATTTCACCAGTTTGCCGGTGAAAGTTTTTGTACGATCAGTGGATGGCACACCTAATTGACTGGGTTCTTGCATCTCTGTTGTGGCAGACAACAGCATGCTTTGCACCTTATCCTCTGTCTGCAACTGTCTTTCCTTTGGTGTTTGAGGAGGACTCTGAAAGTGAATGTCAACACTATCTGAATAAGCAACATTAACATCACCTCAGCATTGCACCAGGTTAGCATCACTGAAAAAACACCTGCCTTGTCATTGCACATTCAGCCAACATCTCATTAGAGTAAGAACACTTCAATATATATTTGAGACCATAACATGCAACTCAAAGCAACTCAGCATCAGACACAAAGAAATAAGAGGTAAGTGAAGAATGAGCAATTAGTAATATTTAAATTCAATATCTTCACATGAGTGGGTGTTTCGAACATTAACTGCACTCCATTCTGTGAAATTAGTTCATCCAGACACGTCCTTATATGTCACGCATGTCACGCACGAGTTATTTTTCTCCATCCAAGTGGCATGTTAATGTATTCGTCCATGGTAAGTGAAGCAACTCTTCGCAAACATTATCATGCTCTCACCCTTACCCTTTGTGAGGCTGTCTTGCTTTTTACTTCACCAGAAGTTGAGTGTAGGATCTTCTCTCCCTTTACTTTTAGATCCTGGTCCTTCACTGGTGGTGGCTGTACAGGAGAGTCTTCATGGATCTTCCCAAAGTCTTCCTCACAAGCAGTGGTTTGTAAAGCTGAGATAATTTCAGCTTGTTCTGATCCATGTTGTATCCATTCTTCGTATGCAAATACCTTTTCTGATTCTGATCTGGTCATTTCTGGCCAATCAGATTTAATATGTCCCTCTAACCTTTTCTCTCTAGCTTGAGTTGGTAATGGGGACGCAGCCATTGTTTTTTTGTCAGGTATTATTGGAAACTGCTCTGGCAATAAAACAGATGTCACATGACTCAAAAGTTGTGGTTTAGAGACTAACCTCTCTGCACATTCATAACATAATCCTAATTCTTCTTCTGACTCAACAGATTGAGGGGTCAATGGTCTTGGGCTATCATCAATCCAACAATCAATAGGTAATGCCACAAACTCAGTGTCTGATGACAAAGACACTGGTGAAGATGATCTATCACTCGGGGTAACATCCATAAAATAGGAAGACAATATTCTCATGAACTCAGGTACTGGTGAGTCGGGCAATAGTCGTCTGAATTCATTGACAGATGATATGGATTCAGGTGAGGACGGCCTTCTCTCAATCTCAATGGCTCTTGATGATGTGACCACCACCTCACACTCTGAGTCTGATTCCACTGATTCAGGTGATGATGACCTGTGTGTTGTCCATGTAGTGGTGTACTCCACCAATGACACTGCAAACTGAGGGATGGGAGAGTCTGGAGACAGCTGCCTGTTTTCATTGAGCTCAGGCATAGATTCTGGAGACGATGCTCTTTTGTCAACCATTTGCATGGCTGATTCAAGTGACATAGGTCTGTATTCAGGCAGTGACTGAGGTGATAACGGTCTGTATTTCTCATCCTGATCCTCAGACAGCTCAGATTCTGGAGATGATGGTCTGCACTCTACAAACAGAGATTCAAAACCCAAAGGCATGTCATCTATATCTGATGCTACTGTTTCTGGTGAAGATGATGCTGACCTCAGTAACTTTACATATTCTGGCAATGCCTTCCTAAATTCAGGTACAGGAGAATCTGGTGAGAGTGGTCTAAACTCATTGATTGATGCTGCTGATTCTGGTGATGATGCTCTTATTTCTACCAACATGGCTGATTCAGGTGACATGGGTCTGTATTCTGGCAAGGACTCTAGTGAAAGGTATAGATCATCATCCTCTGCATCAGATACTGATACAACCACCCACTCATCATCAGACTCTATAATTGCCCCAGAGGCAGATGTTTCAAATGTATACTTGGCCTGTCTGTATGGGACTGCTAGTGAAGAAAATACATGTTCGGTCATTGGTGGAGGTGACTCTGAAACAGCTACGTCAGATATAACTTGCGCACTTACTGTGTAAAGTAAGTCATGTTCAGTCTCGGTTGTGTCCGTTGTAGTAAATGGATGCATCACTTCTGAAGCTGGTTCTGTGACAGATGGATTGATTTTACTTTTGACTTTAGTATCTTGTTCATCATCTGGAACACTCTCCACATATTCTAGTGTGCTGCCAACATATTCCATAAACGCTGTTTTACTACTGAAAGTTTCCCCTACATATTGTGGGTCACGTACTTGAGAAATCAGCTTCCACAGCTCAGCATCGTAAACAAGGTTATACTCAGCCACCAGAATGGCTGATTCCTGAGATGATGTGGGTGCCATTGTTGTTGATAGAACTGTACTATCAATGGTTGCCTCAGTTGCAGTTGGGATGTTCAATTCAGTTATTGGTGGTTTAGGTGACAAAAGTAATTCATCTTTATCGGATTCAATAGACTCAGGTGATGCTGGCCTCTGTTCTGTACCCAAAGACTCTAAACTTTGTGTTAAATCATCTGAATCTGAGAATTCAGTGGGTGATAAATCTCTCACAGTCATGGAATATTCTACAAATGTCTTTGTAAAATCAGGTATTGGTGATTCAGGGGACAGTGGTCTGTATTCATTATCTGATCTCACTGACTGAGGTGATAGTGGTCTCTTTCCAGTGAATGCTACATCAAGTGAAGCAGAGTATCCAAAATCAAATTCCGTATCTGATGTTATTGATTCTGGCGATGAACACCTGTAGTCGGTTTCTGCTGTGGTAGTCTCAAGAACATTTTGTGTAAACTGAGGAAGAGGGGAGTCTGGAGACAGCTGCTTATGTTCATCAAGTGATCCAGTAGATTCTGGAGATATTGATCTGATGTTCCCCAGTAACATCAATGCCACAGGTGACAAGGGTTTGTACTCTGGTATTGATTCAGCTGATAGTGGCCTCTCTTCAACATCTGATACTACTGATTCAGGTGAATCTGGTCTATCCTCAACACCAAAAGTCCCAGACATCAAAAACTCACTCAAAATGTACTCAATATCTGATGCAATTGATTCAGGGGAGGTGGATCTATACCCAACATTTGTATTAACATATTCAGGTATTACCGGTCTGTATTCAGGTATGGGTGAATCTGGTGACAGTGACCTGTATTCATCTCCAGATGCTACTGAACCAGGTGATGAGGGTCTATCTTCATAGAACAGTGATGCTATGGCACCATATTCTATATCTGAACATATTGATTCGGGGGATGTGGATCTATGACCAACAATAGATGAAGCTAGTTCGAATACTGTTTCTATAAACCCAGGTACAGGGGAATCAGGTGAAAGTCTTCTGTATTTACTGATCGATGCTATGGAATCAGGAGAAGAAGGTCGGTCTTCAAAGAACATATGGAAAGGTAATTCCATTTCCATTTCCCAATCTGACAACACTGACTCAGGTGAGGAAGACCTATATTCCATGTGTGAGATGATGGACTCTTGTAGTGTCTGCCTAAACTCAGGAATGGGAGAGTCTGGTGAAAGAGCCCTAGATGCAGTTGAATCAGGAGATGCTGGTCTATCCTCAAAAAGCCATGGAATACACAAATCAGTCTCCAAATCCTCATATGAACCTATTGATTCAGGTGATGTGGATCTATATCTTAGTTCTAACATAGTAGGCACAGTCTGTGCATATTGGGGGAGTGGAGAGTCTGGGGACAGGCATCGGTATTCATTGACTGACAACACTGATTCTGGGGAATCTGGTCTGTCCTCAAAATCAAGCATCTGAGAAATCAAGGGCGCAAATTCTATATCTGAGGCCATTGATTCAGATGATGATGACCTGTAACACTTAATGTCAGCATATGACTGTGGCAAAGCTTGTCTGAACTCAAGTACAGGGGAATCAGGTGAAAGTCTTCTGTATTTATTTATTGATGCTAAGGACTCAGGAGAAGAAGGTCGGTCTTCAAAGAACATTGGGAAAGGTAATTCCATTTCCATTTCCCAATCTGACAACACTGACTCAGGTGAGGAGGACCTATATTCCATGTGTGAGATGATGGACTCTTGTAGTGTCTGCCTAAACTCAGGAATGGGAGAGTCTGGTGAAAGAGCCCTAGATGCAGTTGAATCAGGAGATGCTGGTCTATCCTCAAAAAGCCATGGAATACACAAATCAGTCTCCAAATCCTCATCTGAACCTATTGATTCAGGTGATGTGGATCTATATCTTAGTTCTAACATAGTAGGCACAGTCTGTGCATATTGGGGGAGTGGAGAGTCTGGGGACAGGCATCGGTATTCATTGACTGACAACATTGATTCTGGGGAATCTGGTCTGTCCTCAAAATCAAGCATCTGAGAAGTCAAGGGCGCAAATTCTATATCTGAGGCTATTGATTCAGGTGATAATGACCTGTAACCCTTAATGTCAGCATATGACTCTGGCAAAGCTTGTCTGAACTCAAGTACAGGGGAATCAGGTGAAAGTCTTCTGTATTTATTTATTGATGCCAAGGACTCAGGAGAAGAAGGTCGGTCTTCAAAGAACATTGGGAAAGGTAATTCCATTTCCATTTCCCAATCTGACAACACTGACTCAGGTGAAGAAGACCTATATTCCATGTGTGAGATGATGGACTCTCGTAGTGCCTGCCTAAACTCAGGAATGGGAGAGTCTGGTGAAAGAGCTCTAAATTCATTCAGAGAGCCTGCTGATTCAGGAGATACTGATCTGAAATGTGACATCAACATCAGTGATGCAGGTGAGAAAGGTCTATACTCCAACTCAGAATCAGGTGACAGAGATCTCTCTTCAACTTCTAATACTAATGACTCAGGTGAATCTGGTCTATCTTCAGTATCAAATGCTGTAGAAATCAAAGGTGCATACTCAACATCTGATTCAACTGATTCAGGGGATGTTGACCTAAAGTCAACAAAAGATGGAACAGGTTCAAGTAGTCTTGCTATGAATTCAGGTATGGGTGAATCAGGTGATAGGACCCTGCATTCATCTCCAGATGCTACTGAATCAGGTGATGAAGGTCGAACTTCATTAAACAGTGATGCTAATGACACAACTCTGTATTCTATATCTGAACAAACGGACTCAGGTGAGGTGGATCTGTATCCAGCAGTTGAAGCAGTTAGCTGAAGCATAGCCTGTCTGAATTCAGGTATGGGTGAATCAGGGGACAGTGCCCTGAATTCATCTCCAGAGGCTACTGAATCAGGTGATAAGGATCTTCCTTTGACTGAAAAAAATGGTGTGTCCAAAACTTCCATTTCAAAATCTGACATTACAGATACACATGATGATGGTCTGCTCCCTTCCACAAATACAGCTGATTCTATATACTGTGTATATTGTGGTAAAGGTGAATCTGGTGATAAAGTCCTAAACTCATTTACTGATGTTGTTGAGTCAGGAGATGATGTTCTGATTTTTTCCATTAGCATCAATGACTCAGGTGACATGGGTCTGTACTCTGTTGATTCTGGTGAAAGCGGCCTCTCCTCAATTTCTGATGTCACTGATTCAGGAGAATCTGGTCTCTCTGGGCTTTCAAATGCTGCAGGAATTGATACATTCTCAAGATCTGAGCTAACTGATTCAGGTGAAGAAGATCTATATCCACTAACTAAAGCAATAGATTTCTGTAATTCTGTCCTAAAATCAGGCACTGGTGAGTCAGGAGAGAGAGGCCTATGCTTCTTCACTGATCCTACCGATTCAGGAGATGATGGCCTTAACTCAGTAGCATAAAATGCAAGGTCAAATAACTCAGCTTCGGTGTCTGATTCAGGTTCAGGAGATGATGTTCCGTGATTTGCTGCTGGAGGTTCAGGAAGTGAGACAGAATATTGGGGAATGGGTGAATCAGGAGACAAAGCTCTATGCTCATCCAGAGACTTCACTGACTCTTTGGAATCAGATCTCAGAACAGTCAGTGACTTCAGGGCCTCAGGTGATAGAGGTCTATATTCTGCCTCAGAGTCAGGAGACAGTGGTCTACCTATCTCTTTTGCATCTGAATCAATTTGAACATATTCTGTCCTAGTCCCAGCATATTCAAACACTCCTGTTTTACTCATGAAGGTTTCTCCTACATATTGAGGGTCACAGATTTGAGAGATCAGCTTCCAAAGCTCTGCATCATACACGAGTCTATATTCTGGAACCTGGATTTCTTTAAATGTTGGAGCAGCCACTGATGTCCTTTCTCCAGCTGTGGATACAACTGATTCAGGAGAGTCTGCTCTCTGCTGGGTAAAGGCTTCTGAAGTTGAATGTCCATATTCAATATCTGAAAGCATCGACTCTGGTGAAGAGGACCTGTACCCAACTGCAGATGTAACTGATTCAGGTAATGCAGGTCTGAATTCTGGTATGGGTGAGTCAGGCGATAATGCCCTGTATTCATTTACAGATACTTCTGAATTAGGTGACAAGGGTCTCCTTTCACTAAAAAGCCATGGCATGCACACATCTGATTCCTCATCTGACAATGCTGGCTCTGGTGAAGATGGCGGATGAGAAGACAAATTAGCAATTTCAGCAAATGCAACAGAAAATTGGGGAACAGGGGAATCTGGAGACAAGGCTCTAAAATCTTTCAAAGACTCTGGAGAATCAGATCTGAATGCAGTCATTAATGTAATTTCCTCAGATGATAGAGGTCTATATTCTGACTCAAAATCAGGTGACAGTGGTCTATCTTTGTCTAGTACAGGTTCCCTTTCAGTCTTGGCTCGTACTGCTTGTAGAACATCAGCAGCATTGCCATCAGATGCACCTGCAGTGCCCACACAATTCACACTAGCATCTGATTCGACCTCTTTCACATCTGATTCATCCTGGACATACTCAATCCTAGTTCCAGTATACTCAAAAACACCTGTTTTGCTGCAAAATGTTTCCCCAACATAGTGAGGGTCATTGATTTGAGAAATTAACTTCCAAAGTTCAGCATCATATACAAGTCTAGAGACTGGCACCCTGATTGCCTTTAGAGGTAAGGTTTGACCTTCAGCCAATAGTCTCTCTGTAGTCTCTGATACTTCTGATTCTGGTGAGTCAGGTCTCTGCTCTGAAATATTGGTGTCTAAACTTGATTGTGCATATTCAATATCTGAAACCACTGACTCAGGTGATGATGATCTATGTGTAATGACTGTGATCGATTCAGTAAGCCCTGTTTTGAATTCAGGTATCGGTGAGTCGCCTCTGTATTCATCTCCAGAAGCTATAGAATCAGGTGATGATGGTCTTACTTCAGAGAATAATGACATAGAAATCTCCCCATATTCTAGATCAGAACATATTGAATCAGGTGAAGGGGACCTATCCAATCTAGTTGAAACAGCAGACAGTGGTAAAGACTGCACAAACGCAGGAATGGGCGAGTCAGGTGAACGTGCCATATATTCATCAACAGAATCTGGAGAGGAGGGTCTGTCCTCAAAAAGTAATGATGACAAAGAGATAGCTCCATATTCTAGATCTGAACATATTGATTCAGGGGAAGAGGACCTATCGAATCTGTTTATAACAGTGGGATCTGGTAAAGACTGTCTAAACTCAGGAATAGGTGAGTCAGGTGAAAGTGTCTTGTATTCGTTCACAGACGCTATTGAATCAGGAGATGCTGGTCTGTCCTCAAAAAGTGTTGAAATGTATACTTCAGTCTCCACTTCCGGATCTGACAATACTGACTCCGTTGACACTAACCTGTGATAAAATTGAGAGGGTTCAGAGAAAGAGACAAAGTACTGGGGAATGGGAGAATCTGGTGACAAAGCTCTCTGCTCATCTAAAGAACTCGTTGACTGTGGAGAATCTGGTCTCAATGCAGCCATCAACCTCAGTGATTGCGGTGACATGGATCTATATTCTGAATCAGAATCAGGTGAAAGAGATCTTTGCAAAGGTTTACCCTCAGGCTTTGACTGCAAGCCAGCAGCTTCATCTTCATGTCTCCCATCTGACTTGGCCTGGACATATTCTGTCCTTGTCCCAGCATATTGAAACATGCCTGTTTTACTCATGAAGGTTTCTCCTACATACTGCGGGTCATGGATCTGAGAGATCAGCTTCCAAAGTTCTGCATCATATGCAAATCTGTAGACTGGCACTTGGATTGCTGTTAAGGGTATAGGTGTAGGTACAGGTACAGAAACTAAAGACTCTACAGGTATATGTTGATCTTCAGTGACATTAATAGTTGATACTGGTGACAAAGGTAGATTATCAGATCCAGTTTCTGGTGACAGAGGTGGCAAATCTACATCAGGTGCTTTAGGCTCCTCAAACGTTTTAGGTGTGTAAGATTCAGGCGATTGTAGGTGAAATTTTGTAACATCTTGGACAGGTTCACATTTTGTTTTGATTGATTTCTTGGATTTTTTCTTTTTAGCAGATTTTGCCTTCTCTGTAAATTGACTGGGTTTTTCCTCCTTTGATTTCCCTGTTTTAGACCATTCATGAGAAAATTCCTCCATCCCTTCAGGTGTCACTGAGTTAGGTTCAGTATCTGAAAGATGTGGTATAATAGATGCCAGATTCTGAGGTATAGGATGGTAAGACTGTAATATGTTTCCATAATGAACTGACTCATCTTCAGGAGACACAGAATCACATTCAATCAACCTTTTCTTGCATATAACAGGGGGATCATCTTTCTCTGATGATAAACCTTCAGGTGACTCTGATCTATCCTCAATTTTTATTGAGTCAAAAGGCAGTGGGATGTTCTCAGTATCAGATAATACTGATTCAGGAGAGGATGATCGGTATCCTTTGGATACAATTACAGAAGCAGGTTGTGCTTGTCTGAACTCAGGTATAGGGGAGTCAGGTGACAGTGCCCTATATTCATCAACTGATGCTGTTGATTCAAGAGAATCTGGTCTATTTTCAAAAAGTAATGCAAGTATTGGAAGATTATCATCTTCGCTTTCTGAAAATACTGATTCTGGAGATGATCGATAAACTGTCACTAATGCCACGGGGTCAGATTGCCTATATTGGGGAATTGGTGAATCTGGTGACAGTGGTCTATGTTCACTGACTGATAAGACAGACTCAGGAGATGATCCTCTAATATTTGCCAATAACAGAAGTGACTCCGGTGACAGTGATCTGCAGTCAGGTGAAGATTCAGGGGAAAATGGCCTAGTTTCAGACTCTGGATCAATTGTGACTGGTTTATTCTTAGTTGATTGTGGTGGATGAACATGCTCTATCCTACTTTCAGCATATTCAAATACACCTGCTTCACTGCAGAATGTTTCACCTACATATTGGGGATCATAGATTTGTGAAATCAGCTTCCATAGCTCTGCATCATACACAAGTCTGTACTCAGGCACCTGTATTGCTGTTTGGGGTAAAGGTGCTGGGCATTCAACTGCTTTTGCTTGCCTTTCAGGGAAATCTGTAATCACATCAGTTGATAAGACCTGGATTTTAGATAGAGCTTCTGCCGATGGTGTGACACTATTTTGCTTCTTTTCAGAGGGAGATACATCAGATACTGCTGATTGCATCTTGACAGCTTCAGTTTCACTAAGCTTATTAGATTTATTTTCAGCAGGTTTAGAAGGAGGCTGGTTTGGGATTTCAGTTTTTGACTTTTCTTGTTTAACAATTACAGATGTTTTTGTTCGGAATTGCTTTTCAGCATGTATTTCTGCTACAAAAGTCTTAGCTGGTGTGGATTCAGATGCCATTTCTTCTGGCGTATTTGGCTCAGTTGGTAAAGTTGATTCCAATGATTGCTCTCCAGAAGGGAAAGTCTCCACATCAGTTTTAATCGATTTAGCAGACTTTCTTTTCTTAGCAGATTTTGCCTTGGTAGTTGATGGATTATGTTTTGTAATTGTATTGTCTTCTTTGTGTGCCTTTTGAAGAATATGTTTGGCCACTTCTGATGCAATAGAGTTGGATTGTAGAGGACATTCTACTATCTTACTCACAGGTTGTTCTGATAATTGTTCATCTTTGGGGGATGGAGATGTTTTGGTACGATTAAGTAATGCATTGTCTTTTTCAAATGCCAAAGCTTCTGGAGATGCTGATCTCTCCTCAGTGCTTTGAGGATCCAGAGGCACTCGGATGTATTCAGTATCTGAGGATACTGATTCAGGGGAGGATGTTCTATATCCTTTGCATACAATTACAGATCTAGACAGCACCTCACCAAAATCAGGTATGGGAGAATCCGGTGACAATGCCCTACCATCACTTAGAGAACCAGTAGATTCCGGGGATAATGGCCTTTTCTCAAAATTTGATGGAAGCAATGGCATGGCTTCAAGCTCTGTGTTTGATAATATGGATTCTGGTGATGATGACCGATCATTTATTGTGAATGCATGATGTTCAGTTGACCGATATTGTGGAATGGGAGAATCTGGGGACAGATTGCTACACTCATTTACTGATGTTGCTGATTCAGGAGATGATGCTCTAATGTCTGCCAATAACATTGCTGATTGGGGTGACAAAGGTCTGTAGTCAAGCACTGACTCTGGTGAAAGAGGTCTTTCCTCAGTGTCAGACAAAGATACAACAACCCAATCATTATCATACTCGGATATTGACTCTACTGGTGATGGTGGCCTATCTTCTGTATCAGATACTAATGATTCAGGTGATTCTGGTCTATGTTCAGTAGCTATGGAATCACATACTAACTGTGCACATTCAGTGTCTGATGCTACTGATTCAGGGGAGGATGATCTATGTCCAAAGACAGGTACAACAGATTCAGGCAATCCTGCTCTGAATTCAGGTATGGGTGAGTCAGGGGACAGTGACCTGTATTCATCTCCAGATGCTACTGAAACAGGTGATGAAGGTCTGTCTTCATAGAACAGCGATGCTAGAGATATAGAATCATATTCTATATCTGAACATATTGATTCAGGTGAGGTGGATCTCTCTCCAATCATTGAAATAGTTGAGTCAGGCCAACCCTGGCTGAATTCAGGTATAGGTGATTCAGGTGACAGTACTTTATATTCATTTAGAGATGATATGGATTCTGGTGAAGAGGGCCTGTCTTCAAAAAGCACTGACAACAAAAACATGGTTTCAAATTCCATATTTGATGACACTGACTCAGGTGATGATGATCTACTCACAATGGTAGAAGACTCAGGTAAAGCTTGTCTAAACTCTGGTATGGGTGAGTCTGGTGGAAGCTGACAATGTGCAGTGATTGATACTATGGATTCAGGCGATGATGATCTCACCTCATGTAAATCAGGTGACAGGGGCCTGTACTCAGAAGGAGAGGTAAACAGCCATTGCATTGTTTCTAAAATGACAGAATCAGGTGATGATGCCCTGTCTTCTGCGTCAAAAGTTAGTAACTGAGGTGAAATGGATCTCTCACCACTATAGTCACTGCCTGGTGATACTGGCCTTCCAAATGGTCTCTTGTTTGAAACCATTGGTGTCAATGACCTTTCCTCTGCTTCTGATGGCAACTGCCTAGATGCATCTCCTGGTGCACTCAATAATGCTTGCCCTTGGGCAAAAGCCCAAGTATCACCAACTTCCCATTGAACAACAGGGGGTGGTAGGGGAGATAAGGGCCTAAACTGAGGTATGGGAGAATCAGGTGCCAGAAGACTCAGTTCATTTACTGATGACACTGAGTTGGGTGATGAGGCCCTACTCTCTGTCAGTAGTATTGATGTATCAGGAGTGAATGGATGATTCACAGGTATTGGTGATTCAGATGACATGGACCATTTGTCAGCTGATTTCAAGGATTCAGAAGAAGATGATCTACTATGAGCTGACCTTTGAAGTTCAAGAATGTTTTCAGAGGTTGATTCAAGTGAATAGGATCTGTTTCCAAATGCTTCAACTTCAGGTGTAAGGGGCCTACAAACCCCTTCCCTGTATGCTGATGTTGATTCCTGTGATACTGTAAGAGAACCTGTATGATCTACAGAGACCACATCCTCATTTTGAGGTTCATGCTGTCTGAGTGGTAGTGTCTTCTCAAAACTGTACTCAACTCTCGGGATGAGAGACTTGACTGATTTAAGATCAACTACTGAAGGAGCATCTACCTGTTCAACAGTTGAGTCATGTGACATCTGAATGAAGGCAGTTGAGGTCATGGATTCTGGCTTTTGAGACACTAAAACTGGAACGGTAAGACTGATATCAGAAGGATCTGCTAATGTTTGAGTGGTAGTACCATGGGTTTGATTACTGACATAACTGGGTTTGATATCAAAGTCAGCTGAAATAGAAGCCTGGTCAACATCTATCTCATGCTCAGAGGTTTTGGAAGGATCTTCATTAAGCTGTGTGGGTCTAACAGCTCCCTCAAGCTCATCTATCCTAAATCCAGCTTCAATTGCCTCTTGAGTGGATGCATCCATAGGCTTCAGAGACACATTGTCAGCATCTGAATTCTTCAGGTCAGCATCATATCCATACAGGACTTTGTAGAGTCGACGTGATACTTCATCCATGTGCTCTTGTGAACAGACTTGTCTTATGGCAAGAGTTGGTTGAGTAGGCTGAGGCATTAGTTCACTCCTCAGTTCCTGTGTAAAACTGGTAACGGTAACTGAAGCATTGGAAACATATGTATAATCCTCAGTGGTTTCCTTAAGCTCCACTGACAGTTCCTTGAAGTCTGGTTCGGCTTGCTCACACTCGGTCAAGCTATCTCCAAAATCGCTCATAGACAGCGGTCGACTCTCGCATACACCTGTTCGAGAGCTGTTGGAAGACTCTCGCCAAGTCACTGGTGACAACCAATGATTGTCGTATTCAGGATGGGTGGTCTGTAGACACTCCAAGCTCCACTCCTCTCCACCCTCTGCCCCCTCAGCTCTCTCAGCCCCCGCATCATCAGATGGTACAACAGTGGGGTAAGGAGGCGGGGTTATCTGGCCATGTAACTTGGGTCCCCCTTTGTACACAGGGTCTATCACATGGGACCGGAGCTTGTAGGGGGAGGTGCGGTACAATGTGAATAAAGGACTTACTTGTTTAATAGAGCCCGTATGTACCGAGTCTGTTCCCTCCTCATATCCTCGTTGTGATAAGCTAAGAAAAGAAAAACAGAGCATGCATGTCAACATCCAGTCATCAGATGGCTGTCATGAGTAATTTCCAAAAGAGATTGCATGTGTACAGTTGATTATTCTTTCATAAACGTTTGATGTTTAATGTCTTCATAACCATGAAAACGTATTTCCCAAATAAACAAGTTGTGCAAAGTTGCATTCAATAATGACGACACAGAAGCATAATGTTAAATCACATTCAGAATAATCCTGGATAACTTACTGTGTTGTTTCCATCTCTTTTTGCAGTTTTTCTCTCTGGGCATGTCTAAGGAGGCCTGTTGCTGATGACTCTGTCTCTGACCGCGCCGTTGTCTCGTGAAGCGATGACAAACTGGATGACAGGTCCTCTGCTGACACCATGGGTACCTCTTGTGCTGAGCCTGGACTGCTACCTGTGGCTCCTGTACGCCTGCCCGGCCTGGGGCTGTCAATGTCCTCATGAAGGGCAGAGAAACCTGAGAAGGCATAGAAACAGTGGGAATACATGTCAAGTCAAAGACTTTTTAAGACTTTTTAAATAGAGAAAACAATCACTTTGGACTTCTTATATTGATAAAACAACTGTATAATTTGTCTTACTCAAGTCAGCATTTGCTGTACCTTCACTATGATCCAGTGCTATAGTCCGCTCTATCTCTGCATAGGTGTGCGACGATGTCTCCTCCTGAGTGGACTTCATTATCTTGGTTTCAATGAGGTGAACAATGTCCATTCGGTTGATTTTGGTCAGTCTTTTAATCAGCGTGTTTTCTGTGGAAATAGAAAATAGACTAAAAGCTCCACTTTGAATATGAATAAGATCTTGGGCGTTGTATTTGTTTAAAAAGCAATAATTCTGTGAAACGTGTATCATACTAATCACCAACCTGTGGCGTGTTTTCCCTCTCTTTCTGTCCAGAGTTTCAAAAGGGCGTGGCTTTGGTCTTGGAGTGAGTTGGGGTTTTCAATCCTTATCAGCTTGATCCTCTCCTCACTGAAGTCCAGTTCTTGTGCCAGCTCTATGGAGAAAAAAAACATACAGATATAATAAAGATTTTTTGAAGATGCTTCAAGACTTCCTAAATAAAAAAAACTAAAAAACACTAGGTGACTTGGAGTTTTCATGGACAAAAGCTCTCAATGGATATGGACATAGATGTGAGGGAGAACTTCAACTGCTGTTTACAAAAGGAGAGCACATATCAGAACAGCAGCTCACAGGTTTGTCGGTGAACATTGACCTCCTGACTTTACCAAGCGAAATTATGCTTTCCAATGGTCAATTGGATAGGGTGTGTGATTGCAAAGATGTTGAGATGAAGAGTTTAAGATGGTTTTTAGCTCTAAGATAATTTTGAAAAGTGTTTATCAGGAGCCTGCCACAAAGTTTGGTAAAAATGTATATTTAACAAAAAAATAAACACTTGATTGTACTTGATTGAGAACTTGATTGTAAAACCCACACCCATTGCAAACTTGACAACTTGACCGCCACTACTGAGGTGTGACTCACCCGCCCAGCTGAAGCCCAGGTGGTCGGCTATGATGGCCAACCGTTGCTCTTTTCTCTCTGCTTCATCCTGTGGGTCTACTGCAAATACCACCAGACAGCCATGAGCGGTCAGAGCCGCAAAGTATACCAGAAAAGTCATAAATGGAAAACACCATCAAACACATCAGAGAAAATTTTTCACTGGCTTTCTTATCTTGTGTATTACTGACACTTTGTAATATCAATGTATTTGGACTGGGCTTGAAGTCGGTGCACATCTACTTTTAAAAGTATATTTACTCACATATTCAGCAGAAGTAATGAAAGGTTATTTAACAAAATCAAATAAATAAACTTTAAACCCCAACCAATGGATAATACGCCTATAAAATATGGTCATGACAGACCCGTTGCTGACACTATGGTTAAGAATTCTTAATTTAAATCAAAAACCTAAAACTTGTTTGACATTGAATGTGATAGTTCTAATCATGTCGTATTACTTGGTTTTCATGCTTTTAAGATTTCAGTCCCTAAATTGCTTTTCAATTGAGTTCAATAAAGCCTTTAAGTCAATCTTGAGATTTTCAGACCACATACAAGGAAAGAGAGACACACTTACAAACACAGACACAGCTCAAGCGACACAACCACAAAGAGTCTTTAACTACAAAGGGCCTTAACTACAAGAGACAGAGAGGCAGCACCTTTACGGCTACAGCGTACTAACGAGGCACAAGAGATAGAGAATAGGCCCCGTGAGGTAGGGGGATACCTTGACTTTGGACTTTATCGTCTGGGATTCGCTGCATCTGCGTCTCAACAGGGTCGTCCCACAGTGGTCTAATGGGAAAGACGTCTCCTGAGGGAGGGAACTGCATTTCAGGGAAAGTTTCTTTTTCTATGATCGATGGATCAATGAGACTGCTCTCATCATCCGAGTTGGCAGCTGCGGCCTCTTGCTCTTTGTCTTTCTCTGCCTGTGCCAATCTCTCCACGAGTTTTGCTGCTTCATCACATATCTCTTCAAAGAATTCAATGGATTGCTTGCGTGGTTTGCTTTTCTCTTTAATGGGTGTTGATGTGTGAGATGGCTGACCAGCTTTGCCTCTGACTGGCAGTCTGGACTGGAAGCCTTTAGACTTTGCTGACTCTACACTCAAGGGACGACCCTGTTCCTTTTTAGCAGACGGCCGAGTCGACTCCCCCTCACAGAAGCTCTTGGCTTTGGAAGATGGTGTCTTGGTTTTGGCGTCCACAGAGGGACCTGCATCTGTCTCAGATTTTCTCCTTGAGTCCTTTTTTACAGGGACCTTAAGCTTTCTTTCTTGGGTGGATTCAGTGCGTTTGACTGTAGAATCAGGCTTGAGAGTGCTAGCCTTGATGGGAATTCTGGATTTAGACTCAACAGTGAAAGAGGCCTCTTTTTTAAGAGTGGCTGTAGAGGGAGTTGCATGGGATGGAGAGGGGGTTGTGGATTTACCCCGACCTTGAGACTTAGCTTGGGTTTTGGTTGGGGTCTTTTTTACACTAGTGGAAGCAGTTTGTTTCTTTCCTGCTGGTTTGGGGGCTTCTATCACTGACTGTGGTTCCTCTGGAGAGGAATCAGAGGACTCTTGGCCCTGCTCAGAGTACACAGATCTAGTGACTGTAGTTTCTGCTGTCTGTACATTCGTTATCATTGGGTCAGAGGAACTAGTTTCTAAATCTAAGGAGCCTTCATCTAAAGTTGTATCTGTTTTGGCCTCTGGACCTTCAGGAGATGTTTGATCTTTCTTTGTGGGTTTGGCTGAGGCTGAAATGCCCATTCTAGGAATTTTAGATTTGGAGGCATCAGCTGTTGCGGCTGTCTGATCCCCTTCAACAGGGGATTGATGCTCAGAATCAGTGGTTTCTTTTGATTTCTCATCTTCCTCAGTCTTAATCTCTAATGTTAGATTGAGGCCAACCTCTGTTTCAGCCACTGATTCCCTACCTTCTTGCCTGGCCTCTTCTGAGAGAGGTTCCTCTAAAGGCTGTTCACCTATCTGGAAAAAGGCAAAGCCACCCCCCTCTTCTTCATAACTCCTCTTAGTCATGTCAATAGCACCACTCCGCGTCATCTCAAAGAGCTTCCCCTCTTGGAATAGGAAGGGGTTGGGCTCACTGGTAGGAGTGCTCTCTTCTGTAGGAGTTCTACCAGGTGTTGTGTCTGGGGTTGCCTGCTGAGACTGACGGTCCACCATCAAGTTCAGTATCTTCTGTTCCTCCTCTTTGACTCGAGCTGCAAAAGCGGCATCATCCTCCCGCATGGCAGTCCAGGGGTCAGCTTCTGCTCTTGCAGTGACACCCTTTGACTCAGTTCTTGGAGGTTCCACTGCCTCATCATCCTCCTCTGTGTCATCATAGATGCAGACCTCTGGTTTGAATATTTCTTTTGTTTGTCCAATAACAGTAGGAGCACCAAGTCCAGCCTCTGGTGCTCCTGTATTCCCTTTTTGATCTCCTTTCACTTCATCTGTTACATTGCTGCCTGGTTTTACCGCACCAGACTGTAGACTACCAACACCTAACTCCTGACCTTTCCCACCATCTCCTTTGTTTTCCCTTGATTTCCTCAAGCTCTCCTCCTTCTGCTCATCTGTTATGTTTGCAGTGCTTGATGTGACAGCAGCCATTTTGGCAACATTGTCTTTGTCAGCTGTTACAGATGGCAGAACTTTCTGTGCCTGTTCAGTTTTCCCTTTGGATTTTGAAAAATGCTGGTCTGAGACAGAGTGAGGTCCCTCTGAAGTTACATTGGCTGTTGTAGTTGTGCTCTTGACCTCTTTGCTGTGGAATCCTTCATGCAAACCTGCTGGAAAAGGAGAGGGAGGTTGTACTTTAATATGGGGATCAACAAAAAGAGCTAACTCTGAATCCTCTCTGGGTCTAGTGAGCCCACTTTCACCCTGTGAAGGTTTCTCACTTGTGGGCTCTAATGTTTTACAGCTGTCATCCCCTATTTCGAGATCTGCTGAGGGACTCATATCTTTCCTAGACTTCTGTTTGCTCCTCGCTTCTTGTTCCATTTCATCAAATGTTTTTATTTTGGCTGCCATCTTAAACATCTCCTCCTCTGGAGTGAATTTTCTCTGAGCTTCACAGCTCTCTGATGTGTCCTCTTCTTCTGGGTCTTCTGGGATGACAGCCGGTTTGGATTGAACAGAGAGGAACATATTGTCAGGGGGTTTGGGGTTTACCTCATAACTTACCTCTTCAGAACTAGGGGTATCAGGGGAGAGGGGACTCTTACCAGAACTTGTCATCTGAGATGTCTGCTCACAACTGTCATCATCAGCACTAGCCTCATGGTCTCGAAGCAGCCTACTACGCAAAGCATCTTGGGGGAATTCTGGAGCTTTGGAGGGGTCTGGATGGCTAGAGGATATAGTGGGCTGACCTAGTGTTGGTGGGAAGGCTGGTTGGCTTTTTTGCTCTACAGGGCTGCTCTCTAAGGAGTCACGACAGGGTGATTCCTTGGTGGGGCTGGGTTCAATAGAGTCTGGGGACTTATGGGAGGAGTTTTCTTCCATGAGAGGACTACCATCTAGAGAGTCTCTGTGGCTAATTGTCAAAGAGTCATCAGCTAATGGACTGAGGGCATCTGAGTCCTGTTGTCTTAAAGGCAGGTCTAAGCTTCCATGATGGTGAGAAGAAGATCTAGAGGTCGGAGAACCAGCTAAAGATAATGCTAGCTGACCATCAGGGCTCTCCTCATCACTAAGAAAAGTTTCTAAGGTCTCTGAGATTCTCTTCGTAAGCTTTCGAGGTTTAGATGGCTTAGATTCACTCCTCCTAACAGATATGGACTCACTTGTGGTGGGGTCATCTGCAGCCTCACTGGAAGAGACAGGGAGGGTCAGTTCTGTAGACAGCTGGTCACCGATGGTCCCCACACCAGAGTCTCCAGACTTCTCCTTGTCTTTGCTTTCTCTTTTGACTGATGTTTTAGAGGTCTGATGTCCACTTTTGGGAGAGATAGATGGACTTTCAGGGCTTGTGCCTGGAGTGGCTAAGCCCTCATGCTTGTAACTGTCCTCAGAGCTCAGATGAGGGGTTCCATCTCCAGAACTGGCACTTAGTGAGTCTGCCACACCCTCATGTTTTAAACTATCAGAGCTATCATCAAGGCCACCACTTCCAAAGTCTACAGTTTCAGCTAGCTCTGAATGGGCAGCATCAATGGACTTTGTTTCTTTCTCTCTGTCTTGTTGAGTGGTCTCTTTCTTGCGAGGTTTGGAGTCCAAAGATACTTCTCGTTCTTGAGAGACACGTGAGGTTATTGCTTTGGTCATGGATTTTGACTGGATAGTTTGTGATTTCGTAGTTTTCTCTGATGTTGCCACAGTAGATGTTTTGAGTTCAAAAAGCCCAGACTTTCTCTTTGAGGGGTCCTGCCCCGTTTGGAAGGCTTGCATCAGCTCTTTAACTGACATGGTCTCCTCAAGTTTCTCAGATTCAGCTTTGGGGGACTTAGGTGGGCCCTGTTTTGATTTAGGGCTTTCTTTGGCTTTTGGAGAGGGTTTACTCATAACAGGCAATTGTGAAGATTTGCTTCCAGTGACCTTTTTGCTCTTTTGTTCTGCCTCCACTTTCTGTTGTAAGGCTTTGACCTTGTCTTTTATTGACCCAATGGGAGTTTCTTCAACCACTGGGGATACAGGTGACACTGGGGCAGGAGCTGTAGGCACACTTAGGAGGGTACCCGCCTCTGTAGATTCCTCTGCCTGCCCCTGGTCCTTCCCCTTCCTCCTGACTGGCTTTTTGACATCAGCAACAGTGGTTTTGTCCTGCAATTTGGTTGGAGTAGTTGGTTTTGCACTTTTGCGTAGAACAACATCGGTGAATTTTTCTTGGACCACTGGCTCTTTTTTAGCTTTTGCTTTAGAGCTCACTGGTGTATCCAGGAGGTACTCTTTGAGGTCACCACTGTCTTTTATAGCTTTGGGTCTGGGAGCCCCTTTATTAGCTCTGCTTTCACGTAAAATAGGTTCTTGGGTTTCTAAGGCTGCCATCTTTTTGGCCTCCTCTATCTCACTATCTGAGAGGAGGACCCACTCCTCCGCCATTCTAGCTGCTTTTGCTGCCTCGTCTGCCACCTCACCCTCATAAGTTCCACTCCTCAATATCTCACTGACTTTCTCTAGGTCCTCTTTGACTTTCTCTAAGTCCTTCTCCATTATTTCTAATGGCTCTCCAGACACCTCCTCAGCCCCTTTCTCTAGACCACCTCCTCCTAAGGAAGTGGATTTCTCTGTAGAGTCTGCAGTCAAGATGGCAGTCATTTTGATCAAGTCTTGTTTCATCTCTGACACGTCGGACAGAAGGTCTGGTTCTCGAATCAACTCTGATTTCAGGACTGATGTCTCCGTCTCTTCATCTTCCAAATGGAAGAAGGACAAGTAAGGAGTAAAGAAAATCAAAAATTGAAATGAAAGGAGACAGACATTGGAGAATGAGGTCAGGACAGGACCGGAGCACACTGTCAGGGATCATAGGACAACAGGCTCACAATGGATACTACATCAGGATATCGGAGAAATTGGGTTTCTACTCTCATGTGTCTTTGGGGCACATAATGTGGTAAAGCAAAAGCCAACTAAACAATAACAATGGGAAAGGATATGAGCAGGAAATAACTTGCTTATACACCGACTCAGCACACCCACACTCACATGACAAAAAGCCAAAACAAAACTAAAATACTTAAGAAAAAACTTTACCAAACTTTACCAGACAAACTATGAGCAAAACCAGATATCAGCAAACCAACAAGGACAATGAAAAAAGGGACACAAACAAAGGAATAGCAACATTAAGACATTCTCAAGATTGCTCGGATGTATGACTCATGTCTATGGAATCAAAGGGAAAAAATGGTTTGAAAACAATTGAGAATGCTAGTTGCCTCTTTCAAAGAAAGCCAGTGATAACAACTTATACACCATACAATGATTTACTGTGCTTGCTCATACTAAGCAAAGCAGACCATGTACTTGTCTACATACTACAAGGATCGAAATCAGGAGCACTAGTGAAAGAGACAACTCAAGTAAATTAAAGCTCTAAAATATATCTGCTAGGGAGGGACAGTCTTTTATTCCTGTTACCTTCCCCTCTGTGTTCAGCCTAACTACACATTTTAAATATAACTAAAGAGAAAATGAAATCATAACACAAGTAACACAGTGTACCAAACCATAACCGAATGGTGTTGTGTGGGGAAATCCCAAAATCAAAGCACACAAACAAAAGAGCCAAATGAACTCTCAAAGACTTTACATACAAACAGACATACAGACATACAAACGCACGCATACATATTTATGTAAGGCAAGTTATTTCCATGCAAAGCAAAGGGAAGTGTTGACGGAAAAAGCCCTGGTGAAGAGTGAATGGAGTGAGTCGAACGTTTAGTGAATTACTAAAATCTACCAATAGAAGATATGTGGTACTTGATCAAGAGTTGCTTGTTAATATTTTCGCATTCAGTAGTGTGGTGAGTTCTTGATCCTTTTACACAGCTACTACTGATGTATGCATTTTTATCTACATTAAGCATACATTAAAAACTGAAAATGCATACATGGAATTTTAATCTGTACAATACTTCCATGTATGTATGTTTCAGGTATACAAAGATTTTTATTTTGATTGTGAGGGTTAATTTTATGCTAGGGTATATTCGGCCAATTGTTATTTGATGTCCAGGAGGATCGGGGTAGTTGTCACATCACTTCATGAACAAGGCAAGGAGGGTAGGAAGGGAATGATCTGGTTTGGGAGGAGGTAGTGGACTACTTTTTGCTTTGCCACTACATTAAAGAACTACAGCAGGGGGAGGACTAATTCATTGTCACATAAACATCACCACAGTATGAACGAGTTTATTTTTCATGTACATACGTGGATGGCACTGTTTAACTCTTTCTCCCTATATCCAATCTCAAAACATTTACAGTTACAGGGCAGCAGGGAAAGAGTTAAAATGAAGACACTGAGGCTGGTGTGAAATGATAAAACAGGAAAGTAGAAAGTGAAGTTAAGCCTCATGAGAAAACATAATGTTGACATGGTGCAAGTTCTGCCGTTTTTGTTTTTGTGACAAGACAAAAGTAAGGAACTTAAAGGGCTTTGAGATGCATATGGCCTACAGCTTAGCTAATGAGGGTGAAGCTGGGTGTTTAATGTGTCAGTCTGGTTATTCCTCTACACACTCTCTATAATATTAGTCTAGCAAGTCACACAATAACATATCATTATATACAATATGATGGAGAAAATCAAGATTAATGTTATTGTCATATTAGCTTAATTAATACAGAAGTGCACATAAAAATTAAATAGATATTTATAGAATAGCAAGTGTTTTAGTATAATTTATTGAGAAAAGTAAAAAAAGAGTTAAAAAAGAATAAATGTCTTACATTTCTCTAGCGTTCTGCTGGTCTGTAAAGACAATAAAGAAAATACACTCCCAGTTAATCATGCTTCATTCATTGTGCATGCCATATACCACCACAATTACTTATTTGCTACTTCAGGAAAAGGACAGTAAGGACACACATTACACAACAGCTAAAATGAATTCTGCAGTTGACAATTCACCAGCTTATCTATTACAATACCCAAAATACCTAAAATCTAAAATAAAATACACATAAAATATGACTACTTGTCAAAATTTTGTTTAATTCAGGCCTGGTGTGAGGACTAACAGTGGACAGGATACATCAGCAGAGCTAGTTAGTTGGAAGGGAGGGGAAGCAGAGGCTGCCATTACCTCTTCCTCTTGCTCTTGGTCTGAATCGGACTCCTTTTGGGAGCAAGAAGCAGCGAGAAGCAGAAAGATGTACAGATAGAGACAACAGACAGACAGCAAGAATGAAGGGAGGAAAAAAACAGAGAGGTGGCAAAGCATGGTTATCAAAGCAATGAAGAGGGTCAGTCAGTGGGATTTCAGGGAGGGTCAGAGGAATCTTTAAAGCTGCACTAGGCAGGATTTTTATGTAGAAAAACAGCCGTCTTTATCGGTCTAAATCACGAAGCGGGGCTGCAATAGAGAAGAGTGTTCCATCTCCCCTAACTGAGATGCTGTAGATTCACCCCATTTGCCCAAATTAAATTCTGGTATCGGGTGTGGACACTGACAGGAAATCTTCTCCAACTAAAGGAAGTTATGAGTCGAGCAGTGAGTGAGCACTCTGTCCAGAGGAAACTGGACTCACATCCTTTGGTATAAAACAACCACAGGCCGGCCAGGTTGGTAAACATGAGTGCTGTGCGCAGTTTCTCGGGTTTTGAAGTCATCGTCAGTTATCTCTCGCTGCCATTTGTGGCCACCAGCATGCAAAGCTGCCTAGTGCAGCTTTAAAGATTGTTCTACATGTAGAAGGGGAATTTTCACAATAAAGCAGCAACCGGCTCTATAAAGCAGTAATGTTGGCTGCTCATAGTATCAGCACAATTCGTTACTTAAGATGTCCAACATTAATATAAGAAAAATTATTTATAGTTAGGAATATCTGAGTAGAAAAGAACTGACGTTATGTTTTGGCAATTATTGTGCAGTAACAATCAATCATTAAACTGTTTTAAATGTGAAGCTAAAGCTGTCAACAACCAGTCGTACTTATAGGAACTAACTAGATACTGAACACAAAGCTTCCTGTATTGAAGAGTACAACAACAATGTAGCTGCCTTACCTTGGAGTATGATGGGAGAGTGATGTTGAGGTTGCATATGGCATTTGGGGTCAGTGACCTGTAGTTCCTGGGTTCCTTCATAAAGGACAGACGCCCACATGGCTCCTGAGTGTTGTCTCTGATCTACAACAGCCAAGCAGCTCAGCATTAGTCAGGAAAATAATCAACATGTCAGCCAACTGTTAGGACAAAGTCTAATTAAAGCGTTATATACAATGAGGGTAATGTGATATGATAAATTTTCTTTGATACTTGTTGCAGTGAAATAAGAAAGTCTGTGTCTGTTTGTGTGTGAAATGAACAAATAAGTAACACTGCTCACTTTGATGAAGAGTGCTAGTCTGTTCTCTTTGAAGGCGAAGAAGCTGAAGAGATGGTGCTGGCCACTCTTGGTGAGAGGGACAAGGTTGCCAAAGCAGTCTGCATAGATAGGTTTGCCTTCCAGGACCTAGGAAGAATAAAGGGAAGATATTTAAATAAAGGTTGATGATGATGATCCTGTCTTACCTTGCGAGGCAGCTGGATTCGCGAGATCACAATCACGCGAGAATCCATCTTGCCAGGCTTCAAGTTATGCGTTTGTGGCCGAACCACAGTGGTTCGGACCAATCAGCATCCTATGAGGGCAGCTATGGGCGTGGTTTAGGTGTGACGACAGCGAGAAGTGACTGTTCGTTCACAACAATGGCGGCTCCTAAAGAGGCTAGCGTAGATGCTGCTATAACATCAGTTATTTCTGAACTGGAGAGTAAGAGTGCCCTTTATGCGCACATTTTCCTTACAAAGACGGCAAGAATCGTCTACCGACATGCTAACTACATAGTTTGTTGTTGTCTTTCCTCTTCGGTGCTGTCCTACTACGTCATATGGTTTGTTGATCTGATTGGTTGAAGTTAGCCCGTGATAGACGGTGATAGACAGATGGTTCATCCAATCACCTGTCAAGTATTTTTTGAAAGTGCCTGCCCTTTTCCAAACAGTTTCCAAGGACGACTTCCCAGATGGTTCTGTGTAACAAACCATCTGGCGTGTCAGGTTAGATCCTGTCAGCTAACCATCACTGTCTGATTTGCACACACATCTAGTAGAAGCTAGCATCAGTAGTGGCTATTAGGTACTCACATGCTAACATTAACATTGATTGCTTTGCTAAAGTTGCTGGTTAGTTAGCTAGCTAACAGTTTGTTCAGTGTTTTGGAGCAGAGACTAGGGCTAAAGACAAGACAGTTTACTGTGTCACAGTAACCTACATTACTACATTTGGAACTCATTTAGCCAGTATTTGTGCCTAGCCTTCTCCAATGATAGTGCCAGTCATGGCTGCTACAAGATTTGTGACATAACTGCAAAGCCTGTATTCGTCCCTTTTTGAATGTTTTTCTCCATTGTGAAGTTCTTAAGCTCCTCTGCTGTCCCCTCCACATCCTCTACACCTACATCCCTCTGTCCATCACACCTCCTCTATAGGTTCCTTCCCTCCTGGTGTCCTCACCTCTACGTCTCGGCTGCGGGCCACCTCGGTGAAGTTCTCCTGCTGCTCCAGGGTTTTGTCAATCTTGTCGTCGGTCATGCAGAAGCAGCGCAAGCGGGCCTCGATGGGGTCGTGGGTCTTGGCAAAGATGACGAACTTGGCCATGTAGGGGACACAGATGATCTCCCGGTACACCTGAGTGGAGAAATTGACAGACTCCTGGACCTGCCGACAATCGATCAGCCAGAACCTAGAAAGCAGAGCAGGATCGGAAAATAATGGTGAGTGTGGGTACTGCAACAATTAGAGTAGCGGGATGTCACAAACTACTTTAACAATTTTTTTTGTGGTACCTGGCAGACACATTGGTGGTGAAGGAGACACAGTCGTTGATGAATGTTAATGGCGTGGTTCCTGTTATATCCTCCCATTGGGCGGGTGTTGTTCCACCTGCAAATGGACACAAACACAAAATGAAGACATTCAAGTCTGTGTGTGCATTGGTCTATGCATGGATGCCTGTGTGTCTGTGTGTGTGTGGGTCTGCTCTCTCACCAGTGATACTACAGAGCAGTCGTAAGGTGGGGGTGTCCCCTCCGAAGCCGTTGACCACCGGGTCGGAGTTGCTCTTGGGGACGGGGATGGTCATGGTGATGGGCTTATGGAACTTCCTCCTGCGGGGCTCCAGGGTGACGATGGGGCTGAAGGTGGCCTTGTTGCCCAGGATCTTCCTCACCACATCCACATTCATGGGCTGGGCCTGGGAGAGTACAGAGAGTAGGCAAGAAATGTATGTTACAGTGTCTCAATATGCCATCTGCACTTGTATACAATGGATAAAATACAATGGCAATGTTTTTTTTTACCTTTTGCAATCCTAAAGAGGGTTAACATCTAAGCTACAGTCATGCACTGAAGATGGTTGCCTGAACAAAATGTTGGCTGCACTGCACTTTGCACCAGGCGTGTCAACTGACTAATCCCTAAACTATAGAAAGACCCTGCACCTAAGATCATTTGCATGACCATAGGCTATGCCTCTTCATGCTTTTGTCCATTACCTGCAGGCCGACCCTGATCCTCTTGGTGAGAGCCCCCTCAGGGAAAACTGCCTGGACTTGGGGCACGACAGTGCTGCTCAGGATGCCTCCCTCAGGACCAATCAGATTACTGTCCTGCTTGACACGCGACACCACCGCAAAGTATTGTGGGAAATCTCTGGTGATGATGCGGCAGATGCGCTTCCTCTCCAGCTCCTCCGGTGTGTCCAGCTCTAGAGGAGGGAACCATTGAGTGTTAGGTGTTACGGACGTTCGTGATAGTATGAACAGAATATTTATTTTTTTCTGTTTTGACCTACTTTGCTCGGCTCATAAGCAGTTTTTCCTCATGCTGCCTCATTTCTTAAAGGGATACTTGGGCATTTTAGACTATTATTTTTCTACATTAAGCACTTGTCAGTGTATGGGGTGACAGATTCTGTATTGGCACTTAAGTTAAACTCAAAAAATGGCAAAATGGCTTGTCAGCATTCTACACTGAGATCATACATTTTTAGCATAACTAAAGGCAAGGACCAAGCTGTCCCTTCCAATAGTTCCAATCAGATCTCAGAAAATCAATGAATTTCAGTTATCCTCCATTATTGAAAAATTAGGGCAACTAGGTGAGATCTGATCAACCTCGATTCGAGAGATCTGATCAACCTCGATTCGCCGGGGTGTCTCGCGCTGATGACATCAGATGCTCACCCTCGTCCATGCCGTTGAGTATCTGGTTGAGTTCCTCCTGGGTATGTTCACAGTGATGCTCCTTCCAGCTCTCTCCGGTCTCACTCCTCAGGATCACCAGCTCCCTCTCCTTCCCCCTCAGGGCGGCAAAGTGGGGGATCTCCACAATCACCGGACTGGAAGGGTAGAGGGCGGGCAGCGTGAGCGAATGTGTACTGTGCATATGTATGTATAGGTGTGTGTGCTTGCCAGGGCTGTAGTACTTGAGTCTCAAGACGTCTTAGGCTTGGCCTATTTTGACTCAGCCTCATCTTGGTCTCTGCCATTATTGGTTGTGGACTTGACTTAACTTGTTGACTTTACTTGACTTTCTGCCCATCTACAAATTTTCAGAGATACATTTTTCTCTACCTGGTCCAGCTTTGTTTATTTTCTGCCCAACACAATTTAAGCATCTCTGTTGATCCTTAAGACTTGATTTGCTCTAGAATCCGTCTTGACTAGAATCCGTCTTTTGGGCCTGGGCTTGACTAGAACTTGGCTGGACCTGGTCTTGGAATTAACTTGAACTCAACTAAGGTGGTCTTTACTACAGCCCCAGTGTTTGCATTCATCAGGCTTAACACTTACCTGACGTGCACAATCACAACAATCTAGCTACAACACATCTATGGAAAGCATGCCAAACTGAGTACCATCCACCAAGGGACAAACACAGCCATTAAAGGATAATTGTTGATATTTCATGTGATGTTTGGATGGTTCTTTGGCCTGAGAGTATATAATAAAGTCTTTGATATACGATGATTTAAATCTGCATTAGACAACTTGGCATTGGCACATTGGCGTCTCCAAGTGGCAGCGATAAATCTTTGATTTTTGAGTTTGAAGGACTTCATTACCTAGAAATCACGTCATGTGATGCCAGTAAACTGTGAAGTCATTGGACCTAAATTGGTGGAAATTGTGGAAGCTTCACCCATTGTTGAAGCTTCACCAAGTGTTAGTTTGCTGCTGTTTAGAAAAAAGTTTTGTATTTTGCTTAGAAATTTTGATTTGTCACTTCCTGTGCACTGAGAAGATTTCTAATCAGTGACATTACCCGACACCTGAAATTTATTTGGGAAAATCAGGCAAATCCACAGGGTCTCATTTAGTGAGGATGCGAGACTCTTCTCTGTTTCAGACCTAATTCGTGATTTAGACTTGATGTATTTTTACGTCAAAATATTGCCGAGTGCAGCTTTAAAGGACTACACAGACTTATTGGGAAATTGGCCCATTGGCTAACTTTCCATGTGACAAGATGATTGGCAGAAAACACTAACTCTGCATTATTAAAAGGTCTATTTTCTTACACGAGACAATGCTAGTCGCCAGTGGGCACTTAACGTACTGTATGCTAATGCATTAGCAAGTGCACAGGATAGAGATATCTACCAGAGACGCAAGAGATGATTTGGTGGTACTTCTATTGTAACATGTAACATGTCCTTTAAGGTGTTTTCACCAAGAATTACATGACATGTCACAGTTGTCTCCCATTCATTTCACATTAGCGGTGACTACTATTTGCATGATTTGTGTGGCTACTACCAGAGAACCAAACCATGCATTCTAGTTTCATCTGATTCCTTAACTACTCTCAGGCCAAAGAACCATCTAAACCTCACATGAAAATAACAGGACTTATCCTTTAACTAAAAACCATTACGCAAACGGGGAGCACTAAAACATACAAAGCCAAACACAGGAATGGAAAAGGCTAGGCAGAAAAAGAAGGACTGAAAAAAACAGAAACAGCAATGTAATGTTACAGCCGTGTAATGTCTAGAGTGCAAAAACTACCAGGCAAAGTGCAGCACAAGACGCTAGCACAGGGCATAGGAGCATAAAAACCACAAAACATAACATCAAAAGGAAGGGTTCGTAAAAGAAAATACTGAGACCGGCATCCATGGATTGTTTCATATGCATTACTGTTGATTTTTGATTTTTTTTCCCCTACCCAAGGAATTTTGTCCCCGGCGGGCCGAGCTGGAGAATTCGGCTAACCAAACTCTCTCCCTCATTAAGAGGTGGAGGGGCGGTGGGGAGGTGGAGTTTACTGTATGATCGACCAAGCGTCCATACGCAGCAGTGAGGAAGAAAGAGCACACACAGTGTTTGGGTTGGGTGCAAGAGGAGAGAAACCTTGGGGACTCATCTGTAACACTTTGGGCACAATTAAAAAGACGCTATACCGTTTATTGTATGAACTAGGGTTCGATCAATATGGGTTTTTGAAGGCTGATAATGATCCAGATATTTTTGGATTGAAGCTGCAGATTTAAATATGAGTACAATTTTACGACAATATTCAATATCTTAAAAAATATTTAAATATTTCTGCATCTATGAGGAAAACGCATCTATGAGGAAAACGCATCATGGGACTGTAAAACATTGAATCCCAGTCTAGTGAAATTATTTCAGATGGGTTAGCAGTTCCTTAAGGAAGGGTGAAGCAGGTTTCATTGCAGGTTTTACAGACTGTTGAGTAAAATCCTCCTATACCACACTGGAATGATTTATGGTATAAATATTCAGAAACTTTGCACACAACCAAAAGGAGCTGGTGCTGAATCCATCAAGCACAACTCATTCAAGAAATAGGGAGTAGCACTCAAAAGCAGCAGCAGGGGAACACTTTTCTGAAGAAGACTTTTGCCTAAAACGATTGTTTACCTGCTCCTGATTGGAAGTTTATTAAATAATTGTCTTTATATAATTTGATATAATAATTTAAATAATCGGCAAACCCATATATCTGTCTAACCCTAGTATGAATGTTTTCATATGCTATCTCAAACATTACCAGCAGGGGGCAGTGCAGCGGAGAAATCAGGCTACATATCAAATCAATCATGGTGCGATTTACTGAAGGCGGAGTTAATCGAAATAGCTTTTTCTCAAGGGTGAGGGAGAGGGTTGTAAAGAGTTAGACTGCAGCTGTTATGAAAGAAAACAAGGCATGCTGAAGAGCAAAGATTGACAGATCCCTGGCGCTGGGTAAAAGCAAGGGCAGATATAGAAACAGTTTTAGTAAGGCAGAGGCAGGGGTAAATTAATCTGAAAAATATGAAAGGGCAGCAAGTTGTGAGCTTCTCATTAAAAGGAATACAAATTATTATCAATACCCTGTGCTGATACCATTCCCTCTCATGCGTTCTCTCTCATTCAAGATCTTTTTGGACCCCTTTCTCTCTTTTTTCCTTCCTCTCACATTTCTCAGTTAACTTTATCAATATCAATTTGAAGGTGCTTTATTGGCATGAAATATGAAAGTACTTGAAAATATGAAAGCCAAAACAAAATCAATAACCATAACCAGATTCAGTTGGCAATCATGACGGTGTGACATTAACAACAACAAATGGTCCAATAATATCAATCGATTCATAAATCAGAGGACATATGATATTCATCTCATTTTTCCATTGTTAATGTCCCTTCTGTCTGAAATTTAAGTTAATACATATTTTGCCTGGGGAAAGGTTTTCAAAAATACTACATATTTAGTTTGAATTTAGGAAGATACGTTTCTCTTATTTCTTCTTACTTCTTCATAGTTCATGCAGGTGGTGGAAGTGTTGTTCTGTTTCCACCTCTCTTTCTCTCTCCTCTCTCTTTCCATTAGTCTCTGCATGCAACACTCTTTTATTCCTTCTACCCTTCCCTTCCCTTCATTCAACTCAATGTCTCCTTCACTACCTCCCTCTACACATTCCTACAGTGTCCTTTCCCCTCTCCCCTAATTTCCATCCATCCATCCCTCCATCCACCCGTCCGTCCGTGCTGCAGTCTTACCCGAGGAACTGGGCTCCGGAGGGCCCGACCTCGATGAGCCTGCTGGCCAGGCCCTCGCCCTCCACCATGGGGGGCATGGTGGCCAGACGGTGCCTCTTCACCAGCCGGCACGTCACCCGCGTGGGTGCGCTGCACTTCCTGGGCGGGATGATGATGCGCAGGCCGTTGTGCCGGCAGCCGCGCATGGCTCCGCCCCTGGCGTCCACCATGAAGCTGACCAGGAAGCTGAGGCGGAAGAGGAGGACAGTGGATATGGAGAAAAATGCTTACAGGAGTTAAAGGAATAAAGTTTTGGGGGATTTGGGGGAGTTTTCATGGTCAATTTAACTATTAAGCGATGGGAAAGTAGACACCTAAATCAACTTGGTAGATTGTTTGCTCTGGTGCTCCATGCTAAACACTTTAGCATACACTATGTTGAGTGATAGTAGGCTCCATGCTAACACTTTAGAACACACTATGTTGAGTGATAGTAGGCTCCATTCTAACACTTTAGCATACACTATGTTGAGTGATAGTAGGCTCCATGATAACACTTTAGCATACACTATGTTGAGCTAGTAGGCCTCTAGCATGATCTCAAATACGAGAAAATGAGAAATTGTGCCAGCTCTAAAGCTAAATGGTAAGCAATTTTGCGACTAAGTCTGGCAGTTTTGTGTAGTACACAAAACTAATGTAACTTTTTAAACTAGCAGAGACTACTTTTTTTCCATAGGAAGTGAAGGTGGAGAGTGATGGGAAACTGTGTACAGTTAAAAATCACTGCACAGTGGATGAATACGTGTTTGCTCATCTGAAATAGTTCCCAAAATAAACCTGGCCACATCATTCATTTTTACAGTTTCTGAATGAGGCCAGTCTTCTCACTTAAGTATTAGCATGGAGCCTATACTATCACTCAATATAGTATATGCTAAAGTGTTAGCATGGAGCCTATACTATCACTCAATGTAGTATATGCTAAAGTGTTAGCATGGAGCCTACTATCACTCAGCATAGTGTACGCTAAAGTGTTAGCATGGAGCCTACTATCACTCAACATAGTGTATGCTAAAGTGATAGCATGAAGCCTACTATCACTCAACATAGTGTATGCTAAAATTATAGCATGAAGCCTATCACTTAACCTATAGCCTTTGCTTAAGTGTTAGCATGGAGCACCGGAGCCAATGATCTATCGAGGAAACAAGGCGTCTATTTTCTCATCACTTAACAGGGAAGCTGAGCAGGTCAATCTCCAAAAATCTTGGTGTATTGCTTTAAGCTTTCTTCATAGAAAGTGTAAAACAAGTCAAACTGACTTCATAGCCTGAGACTAAGATGTCCTTGACATTGCACACACCCCATGCAAAGTGACAAATATGGATCACAGATCTCAATGAGGGGGGTTGTGGGTGTGATGAGGTGATAATATGATACCATATCTAATTCTAGCTCAAGATGCCCTTGTAGTGATTTCAGTAACGCAAACAACACAATGTGAAAACCACACAGAGACGTAAAAACACTTGTTATCGAATTCAGCAACATGGCCAGCAAAATTGTTAGAGGACAAACATGGCAGCTTTTTGCCCTCCATGACTGAAACAAGCCACAGAGGCTTTGCGCAACATGGCAAGCAAACAGGACAAACTTTTCTAGTTTGTCAACTGATTGAAAGACAATACATCAATCCGATGGAAGTGAGACAATTGTTTGCTTGAGGAAATACAAGGAGATGAGTTCTAAAGTGATTGTCCTTGCTGGTACACTATATTGTTCTTGGATATTGTGTTTTGCCAAAGAGTCACTCAGGGCTAAAATGGAACAATGATAGACATCTGTTAGTGGCAATGCACAATTCACAAGACATTCTGTGAAATAAACAAGTATGTCCTAAACCTTTGCCGCCTCTTGGCATCTCTTGGGTTGCCTTGTCTTTATTCCTTGAAATCCACAACTCAGTGGTAGCTTCTCTTAACTTACCATATCACATTATCTGTCACATTTCCTCTGTGATATGACATTTGAAGCAAGGATTGGCATTTTGACCTGCTCATTTTCAGGTTAAAATGATACGCCACGTCCGATTGATTCCAGTCAAATTCAAAGTAGAAGCCAGAGAGACTGACTCAAGATGTATAACTGACCTAGCAAACCCCAAAGAGAAAGATACAATGAGGCGACGTAGGTGAAGGGACAGCGGCACAAACAAACACAAACATCTCTCCACCGGGAGAGCACACTGTGAGGGGAGGAAGAGCACAATGCAGATGAGGAGGAGGAGAAGGAGGAGGAGGACAATGATGAAGCCAAGGTGCAGAGGGTCACCTGCTGTGGTCTCCATGATCAGGGCACGGAGAGGAATGGCTGAAAACAACAACCACATCAGACAGGAAGGAAGAAAAAAGTCAACCAGAAACGAGTCAGAGTCCGAAAGAGAGAACACAGAGAGAAAGAACAGGGCAAGCATGAGAAATACAGAATAAAGAAAAGAGTAAATGAGTGATAACAGTGTTTTGGAAGCAACCTCTGATCAAAGACTTTTCCAGCCCCGATCGCCTAGTGTTGTCACGCTAACCCCAATTTCAATACTGGTCACTTTGTCATGGGATCGTAGTAGTAACAAGTTTTTAGATATTAAAATTAGTAGTGGTGTCCAAGTGAAAATTCCGGTACGGTGACAACACTACACCCACCATGTATCACAATGCATATTATATAATCTTGCAAGAACATCCAGAAGACACTCATAGTCCGTCAGTGACAAATAAGCATTATCGGTAACACTTTACAATAAGGGTCACTAAGTTAAGGGTTAGTTAATGCTTAATAAGCATTAACTAACCCTTAATTAACAGTTAACTAATGTGTAATTTACTAATGGTGTTCATGTTAACTAAGGTATTAATTTATACATTATTTGATAGTTTATAAAGATGACTATTAAATAATGTATAAATGAATACCTTAGTTAACATGAACACCATTAGTAAATGATTACCAGACACATTAGTTAACTGTTAATTAAGGGTTAGTTGATGCTTATTAAGCATTAACTAACCCTTATCTTAGCGACCCTTATTGTAAAGTGTTACCGCATTATCTTACTCATTACATACTTGTTTTACTGTCTAAAGCTGCTTAAAAGAGGAGGATTACAGGCGGATTACAAGAGGTCATGATTTTGTTCCAAAACAATAACACACTAAATATCTTTATGTGAGCTGTAGGGGTCCAGTATATTCCCAGTAACAGCTGCCAAGTGAGAGAAAGCACATTAAGCATTAGGGAAGTAGCTAGAGACAGGGTTAGTAAATGGAGGCTAATTAACCAATTAACTGATAGTATGATTGAGTAGAATTAACTACTTAGCACCTGATAACAGCTCGGCTATGAGGGCCTTGATAAGAGTGGGTTAATTGTGATTATGCATATTCATGAATATCATTACTAAGTGTGTGTGTTTGTGTGTGATTCAAATGTGTGTGTGTGTGTGCATGCTTATGTATTCAAACAATGAACGTGTTTCAGCCTCTCTCCATTTGCTATACATCATGTTCAACACATAAGAGTATGAGGTCTTGTGGTAGGTATATGTAAGTTTCCTGGCATGTTTGCTGCATGGTTTCCTCCCAGACTGGCTGTACCTACCCAGAGTGGATGGGGCTGGAGGATAAAGCCACGTTGTCCAGGTTCTCCGTGCCCCAGCTCAGCCGGTACGAATCCCTCTCGTTTTCCCTGGCGAGCAACGAAACCTGCCGTCCCACAAAGAGTCTCTTGTTAGACGACGACTAGCTACCGCGTGCCGCTATACTGATTGAAGTGGTGGAAAAGCCTCTGGAACAGCATTTACATCATCATGGGACACCAAAACTCTCCATTGAAACCCAGGATGATAATAACATAGTTAGTAAATGGAGGCTAATTAGCCTATTAACTGATACACTGATTGAGTATAGTTAAAGAGTCACTAAACACCAAACCCAAATCTGTGTAAAGCCTGACATCTAAAGGTAAAACGCGTGCTACTGAAATTGCCATCTGCCATTGGCTGATCTTTGGTGCCAGGTGATGTCACCACCTGTTGTACTCTATTGAAGGTGATATCACCTGGCACCAAAGATCAGCCAATAGCAGATGGCCATTTCAGTAGCATGCTATTTACCATCAGATATCACGGTTTACACAGATTTGGGTTTGGCATTTAGTTACTCTTTAACAGAGGTGGAAAGTAACTAAGTATATTTATTTGAATACTGTACTTAAGTACAATTTTGAGGTACTTGTACTTTACTTGAGTATTTCCATTTTATGCTACTTTATACTTCTACTCCACTACATTTCAGAGGGAAATATTGTAATTTTTACTCCACTACCTTTATTTGATAACTTAAGTTAGTTACTTTGCAGATTCAGATTAATACAAAATATAATCAACTAATAAATTGTGATGTATTATTACAGATTACTGTAAGCTACCCAGCAGTATATAAAGTAGTGGAAATCAGCCCCACCTTTTCCAGCTGCAACATTAAAGTGATGCTTACACATTAATGCATCAATAATTATAATTCAATAATATAATATATACTGTATTATTCTGAAATGGGCCATTCTGCATAATGAGTACTTTTACTTTTGTTGCTTTAAGTACATTTTGATGCTAATACTTTTGCACTTTTACTTAAGTAACATTTTGAATGCAGGACTTTTACTTGTAACAGAGTATTTTTATACTATGGTATTTATACTTTTACTTAAGTAAAAGATCTGAGTACTTCTTCCACCACTGCTCTTTTAACTACTAGTCATGCATACTACCAGTGTAGTGTTGATCAATGATATGATTAATATGTAATCAACAGCTGTGTTACTTCTCCAGGCTGTAGCTAACTGTAGCTTCACAAAGATAAAACAAATCCCAATAGAATTAATGAAAAATCTATTTCAGCTGTGACAGCCCTGGCCCCGTACTGTACCTGGTGACTGGTGAGCATCTCATCCATCATGCCTTCATGTTTAGGGGAGTAGTAGCTGTGGTGGGTGGGGGTGAAGGACCTGTCCGAACTGGAGCAGAGAAGAAGAGAGGTGAGGTGAGGCTGATGGAGCCAATCATGGAAACAACACAGATCACACCAGGGTAGGAAATTAACAAGGAATAGTTCACCACTATTCACCACTGAAAGCTTATAACTAGTCCCAGAAATTGGGATAAGGGGGTGTATTAAATAAAATGCCCCTGGAAGAAAAAGCATGGAAAATTGTAAAGCGGGACAATCTATTTATACAAGCGGGGTGAGAGCGTGAAACGTGTGTGAAGGTTGCCACTTTGATAAATCGCCTCATAAACACTTCCAAATACCTTTTGCACGTTGGTTCATGTAAGCAGGAAGCCCTCTACAGAACTAAGTTAATTTCCTAGCCTGGATCACATGACTACAATGGAAAAAATGTATTGGACTGGCAGAGTTGGAACGTACACTAGGAAAAAATAATGTTAATAAATGAGCGGACTCATTCTAACACACATAGTGAGACTTTGCTACACAGGCTACTGAGCTAGTGCTGATGATTTATAAAGGCCAAACGTTAGGCCAGCTTCAGCACATACCTTTGCATTCGACTATGTAGGCATGATGACAAGGGAGACAGAGAGAGGAAAGGATGGAGCATGAGCAGGAGTGGTTGCATAGACACACACACACAAAACACACACACAGTTTGTTAGTTTAGTTTACTGTCCTCAAGAGGAAAATAAATATAAGTAAGTAAATCAGCCATCCACAACAAACAGTAATATAATTTGACAGTAATTACAGAGGAACAGGATCAAAAAAGAAACTCAACCTGGTCTTACAAGATTATATGAAATGACCACGATGTCTACAAATGTAAGTAAAATGCTTATGTGCTTATGCTTATGTGAGAGGAACATGTTTCCCCCGCCACAAAGGAGTGCGTGGAGGAGCAGACAGTCGATAGACATTGAAATAGAGCGGTGGAAGTAAGGTGGTGGAGGTCAGGTAGAGGTGGAGGTGGCGGAGGGGGGGGGGGATTCATTTACCTTCAACTCTGATGACCCAGGTAAATTTTATTTTATACCCTGAGAGAGAATTTTCTAATTTAACCATGACCAAAACCTTACCCCTAACCTTAACCAAATTGTTTTAGTTACCTAACCCTAACCTTAACCCTAACCTAAACAGAAGTTGTTTTACCTGCCTACATTTAACCATTAGCCAACCTTTTCACATGACAAACAGGTGAAAATGGCATCCAATTAGTGCTATTATACTCACATAATCCAATTTTTGGCAAAGGAACATGATCTTCACATAATTTGTGCCCACAATATGTAATCTGCATTTCAGAGTTTGTGCTCATTTAATGAAATTTTGTGAGACTGTGTTGAAGAAGAACAAGTTCACCAATGTCAGCATGGTATCAAGTTATATGGTAGGTATATGGTATCAGAAGGGGAGTTTGTTGAGAGTGCGTAAGAGAAATGGAACTAAGCTTTTCTTGAGTTTGGCCTTTCTACAAAAGGGCCGTTCATCTGCTATTTCTGCACCCGATCACTCTAATTATTGATATTAGAGTGGGTGTGTTTGATTTACCTGTCGGTGCGTCCTCCCTCCAGGCTGAAGCGGAGGTAGTTCATTCCGTCCAGGTACTGTCCAGGCAGGGAGTCGTCTCCCAGCTCCCTGAGGTCCTCGGCCCTCAAGTACTCCCCTCCGTCGCCCGTCATTGTGTCGTCGCCTTAGGAGAGCGGGGAGAGGGATGGAAGCAAGATTCGTGGGTGAGGATAATTGAGATTTATTAAAAGAATACACCAAGTTTTTGGGAGATCAGCCCATTGATCAATTTACCAGTAAGTGATAAGAACATAGACACTAAAATCATCCATGTGTCCTTAGTAGATCGTTGGCTGTGGTGCTCCATGCTAACACTTTAGCATACATTGTTGAGTGATAGCAGGCTCCACTATCACTCAGCAATGTATGCTAAAATGTTAGCATGGAGCACCGGAGCAAATGATCTACTGGGGACACATTGATGATTTTACTATCTATATTTTTATCACTTACTCGGTAAGTTGACTAAGGGCCAAATCTCCCAAAACACTTGGTGTATTCCTTTAAGTTTCAATGCTGGTTTGTGCATAGCAACAGTTACTGCTGCAAGCTCTTCTTCTTCCATTCTCTCCCAACATCCGACATCCAATAGATGTGCATTTTGTTAGCAGTCTCTATGGCATACCATAGAGAAAAAGCTCTACTGCTGTTACCACTACTGTCCAGCAGGGGGTAGCATCACTACTGGCTGCAGGTTAACCTGGGCCAAAATACTCATTAGAATCCAGTCATTATGATTTCATAGGACTGATGGAGCTTGCATGGCAATATGACCATTTCAATGGGGTTTGGCTGCAGACCTCCACTCTCAGGCAATATATAAACAAGGACAAAAAACTTAAAGACTGACCATTGCATTGCAGACACAGATCTTGTATAAGAAGGATAACGTCATGTGAGTTACATTTCTGATTGAAATTACTAAGACAAACAGTAGATGGCGATAGTGGAGTAGCAACAAAGGCCTGAGAGCGCGGTCTGTGAGGCTGCAGCCATACAATACAATACATACATCCTCCCAGATAGGAGTTCTAGTTGACTTTGGCCCAGGTCTGGCAGTAAGCATTATGCTAGGCCAGTAGAACAAGTGAGAGACATACTGTAGTTAGACAGAGATGATCGGGTGCCAATAGTATACTGGCTACCTGGAGAGGGAAGAGTATAAGAAGGAGATCAAACAAACAGAACTTCAAATGAAAAACAGCATTCGGGACGTTCTGTGGCACTTTTTGTTAGGGAATTAGTGAAGAAGTGGGAACTCCAGCTGTGCAAAAGTCAAAGAGAGTAAATGTAATTCCAGGCAACGACTTACTTCCAGACAGCTTACCAAAATGTCAGTCTTGATTCCAGTGCTCTTTCTGCTATAACACCCCTAACATTTAAACTCACTTCTGGAAAGTACATCACTGCTGAATTAGAATTTTTTTTTTATTGCTTTGGTAAAAGTACTCAGGAAAACCTCAGACTCATCCGCGGAATATTCCTGCAAAATTCCTACACTGTTTCCAAATTTGGCCAGAACTACACACACATCAACTCTCAGCTGTTGCAAAGAATGAATTTTATAATACTAACATTAATACCCACTGGGTTAAGCTAATCCAGTGGTGGTGGGGTTTAACTTAGCAGCATTCAAGTCACTATTTCATAATGTATCCTTATGGGGCTGGAAATATGCTTTGAAGTGACAACACCCTGGGTAAAGTCTTTCAGAGAACTTAGAAGGGTTAGTCTTGTTGTTTTATTTAGTGTCTTTGCTCTAGATTTCTCCTATTTTCTCTGGAGGACAAACATTTTCAAAACAGAGTGTAGCTTTGTAGAGGAGAAACACATCTTCGGTTGTTTCCCACCAGATTCTGTCCCCTGGCTATTGTTTCAAGTGTAAAAAAAAAAAGAGAAAAACACCCATTGCATTGACATTAGGGGATAAGATCTTGCACTATCAAAACAACATTCATTTCTGCACTCTAATGTACATTAGGAAAAGTATGTGTGTTGATGCTTTGGGCAATAACTGAATTCCTAATAAGCTGCACTTCTCCCCAGCTCAATCCCCCTTGAAATACAACTTTAGATTCCAACCAATTTCTCCGCATTATCTGTATCCAAAACATCACACCACGGTTATTATTCTAGCCAAACAAACAGCGATTACTATGAGTTCATTCACCATGCAAGTCACAGCAACCCTTCCTGTTCAAATCAGCACAGCAAGCCCTCACTCAGAGCGCATGGCTGTATTCTGAATACCTTCCATATCCAGGGAGTCGTCTGACATGACATCGTCTTCGTCGGGTTCGAACACTGTGGGCGGACAGCATAGTCACTCACTAGCCTCCTAAAGCCTCCTTAAGTAGTGGTTCTCAACGTGGGGTCCGGGGACCACCAGGGGTCCTTGAGGGCATTCCAGGGGGTCCCCAGCAAATTGATGAATTGTTAAACTTCATTATTTTGATCATAGTTTCACTGTTATCTCTCTACCTACAGTACAGATAGTCATGGAATTCTGGACAAAATTATATCTGACAATAAAAATATTCTCAGATTTGGGTCCGAGAGACAAATCGGAGTCCGTGGCCATAATGTGGACTAAAGTAGGGGTCCTTGATATGAAAACCACCACTGTCCTAAAGCCTCCGAACCATAGAAACCACCTGGAATGTGCCATATGGGGTTTTGAAGGCTTTTGATACCAATATCAATCGCCAAAATTCAGTATCTTTCATGACCTAAAAATGACAAAAAATGACAAGGATTCAGAGTTAAACCCCCAGAATTGTATTCTTGTCAGGGTGGAAAGGCCTCTGAAACAGCATTTAGACCATCATGGGACAGTAAAACTCTCCACTGTCAGGATAATGACATTCTAGGTGGGTTAGCAGCTATTTAAGGCAGGGTGAGGCCGGTCCGACATCTGATTAGTAATAAAAACATACTGACTAGCTGTGGTCAGAAAGGAACCTCCACACCAATATATCGGTCTAATCGTAGTTTGGACACCACCCCATGATTGGGTTAAAGTAGGACAGGCGCTAACTAGGGTGCTGATTTCGGGCTGAGCCGCTAAATCAACAAACGCAAATAGGGGTTTGTGGGAGTCGATGCGGTTGGTCCAACTGATCCGCGGGGCATGTGGATACATAGTTGGGATGCCGCCGAAAGGTCTCTCTCCATTTGGAGGGCTAGAAAGGGGGTTAATGGTGGCCGGCTCCGGTGTCCGGCATGACTCACCCTCCTCATCGGAGACGTCCAGCACTTCGGTCATGGTCTCCGGCACGTTCAGCTTGTGTTTCTCCGTCACCGTCTATGGCAACACGCAAGAAAACGGACATCATTAACCCTGGGTCGCATTCTATGTGAATCTTGTTATTTTGTCCATATATTATGTGTTTGTGGGCGATGGTACGCTAAGAGATATGGCCAAGAACAGCAAGTCAAGAAGACAGTTTTCCATCCTAGAACTATTGGTTTCTTAAGGCAGTGGTTCTCAACGTGGGGTCCAGGGACCACCAGGGGTCCTTGAGGGGCTTCCAGGGGGTCCCCAGCAAATTGAAGAAGTGTTAAACTTCAGCATTATTTCATTTACAAGAGAAATGTAGAAGAATGACCATTTTGATCATAGTTTCACTGTTATCTCTCTACCTACAATAAAGACAGTCATGGAATTCGAGACAAAATTATATCTAACAATAAAAATATTCTCAGATTTGGGTCCGAGAGACATAATCTCATCAAACGGGGGTCCATGTCCCAAATGTGGACTAAATTAGGGGTCCTTGATATGAAAAAGGTTGAGAATCACTGTCTTAAGGTGTGGAACTCTCCATGCCTCCAAATTTGATCTTATAGTTTTTAGTATTATAACGGAGAGGAAAGATCAAGCAAAAATAACCAGAAATGTATTTGGAAGCCAGATCTAAGAAAAAACAAAATCACATCAGAGGAGAATTCAGGACCAATATTCCCTCTAAACTGATAGTTTCGTGATTTATACGACTAATAATTTATCACATAGATCAAATGTCTTATCAGTCATTTGATGGTAAATTATATTAGATGCATAGAATCTGCCATAGCTTATAGTTTAGTGAATTGATGGAACTCAATATGACATGATATTACAGCCTGCATTTTCCACCAAAGTACTTTTCTATTCCAACGCAGACTGCCTGCTGTCTATAACACTATTGTTAACCTAGAGATTATAATGGGAATTTAATTAAACTGCATGGGACAATGAAATGGTGTGTGTGTGTGTGTGTGTGTGTGTGTGTGTGTGTGTGTGTGTGTGTGTGTGTATGTGTGTGTGTGTGGCGTACCGTTGTAGTGGTGATGATCTCCTCGGTGACGACCCTCAGTGTGTCCACCACAGAGATGTAGCCCAGCCGCCGAGCGATGGCCAGAGCAGTGTTACCATTCTGCATGAGAAAACACACAGTGAGCGTGGCGTGTGTGTGTGTGTGTGTGTGTGGGTGTGTGTACATGTGTATGTGTGTGTCTCTTTACTCACCACAGTGATGGCATTGGGCTTAGCGCCGTGCTGTAGCAGCACGTTGATGATGTGTGTGTTCCCTTGCTGTGCCGCCTGGTGAAGGGGAGTGTATCCATTCTGGGAGGGAAAGGATAGAGAAATGTAAAAATGTGATGAATAAATATATATGTGGCACAACATGGAAAAAACAAAGGCACATTGTGAGAGATTGTTTCTGTTGCCCATCCCCCTCCCTGGCATCTTTGTCTTTACTGAAGAAGATAAACATGTTGGAAGTGATTTTTCCATCAGTCTTTCACTCCTTCCACCATCTGCCATTACCAGAAACTCTGAAAGCTTTAGCTCCGTTTGCTCTGGAAGAACAGCGCCCTCTTCCTGTTTCGTGCCATAAAGCAATCCAGCAGATTTCCCGCCAAAACTGACCCAGTGGCACACCATGTAAAACGCAGTGTAGAGGCCGGTAGAGGCTGCCAATCTTCTTGATGGTCTTGCTTGTTCGCGTTAATTAAACTAACATCTCAAAATTCATCTAGAAATGCAATGATTTGTTGATGTTAAAATGCTACATACAGCACCTTTAAGTTGCTATAATATGATTATCTGAGTGCTAGAAACCTGAGTATTTCACTGTAGCTTCAGTACCTTGGTCTTGGCGTTGACACTGGCTCCATTCTGTAGCAGGAAGTTGACCATCTTGGCGTTGCCATAGTGACACGCTACGATCAGTGGGGTGTAGCCCAACTGTGAAAACAACAGCAAATCAGTTAGAAACGGCTAGACTTCAATAAAGAACACATGAAAATATGGAGACGCATTACGTAAGTCTTTGCAAAGACAGATTCTACAAATACTGATAATGAAGATGAATTATGGATTGCTTGGTGTTTAGAGAGATTATCTTCGATCCCAATTTGGATTAAAGTGTCAGCTAAATGACAAAAATGACAAATGTAAGAACTGAAATGTGGTTGAGGCGGCGCTGTTCATACTTTGGTCTGCTGGTCGAGGTTGGCCCCGTTTTTGGCCAGGATCTCAGCCACGGCAACTTTGTCCTCCTGGGCTGCCAGATGGAGGGAGGTCAATCCACTCTGCATGCGCACACACACACACACAGAATTATTATTCATAACAGCAAATACTAAACAAACCCAAACATGGGATAGACCGTCCACTCTTTCCTGTCAAATCAAGTATGAGTGACAGCTACAACTAGTGTGGCCTTTTGACTAAAAACAGCAAGTGTGGTTCTGATTTCATCACATCACAAATTTCTATAGCTAATCTCTCTAATCTGTTTTTTCCATCAGTAGGCAAATTGAGGTCAGCCAGGGTGAGACACTTCACTCCTCTTTACTTATATAGGATCAAACTACATCAACTACATTTTCTACAAATCATGTCTGTCCATTCTTAAACAGCATGCAATTAATAGAAGGAAGTAAAATATTGTATTATTATGAAAATGTAACCGTAACTATGAATCTTCACACCTTAGCTGTGATTTTTTACACAACTCCTCTTCTCGTCTATTACTCTGTCTAGTCTATCTTTCACTGCTCATGTCAACATCTGAAGATAGATCTTTTTTTTTTATGTATACAATTGGAAATATGCAACTTATCTACCAAAAGGTCAGCATTTTTGGTCACAATCCACAGCCCTGCCTGACATGGAATACAGCCAGTATCTACACTTTTACTGATTTTGTATTTGTTGACGTTGTTTTTTCAATGACTGGTCTATTCTACTTAGCCCTGACCTGTGATAGACACAGGTGAAGACTGTTTTTTTAAAGATGTTAAATTCAGCTATTTCTGCTAGGCTGCAGACAAAGCTTGACGGCTGGGAAATGGGAGCAGCGATTGATGGATGAGTGTGCGATTGCAACACCCTTGTGTGTGTGTGTGTGTGGGTGTGTGTGGGCATGTGTGTGTGACAGATGGGGACTTCAGCATGACATATAGGGCGCGACAAGCCATGGCTGTCAGTGCAGTTAGTTAAAATCCTTCCGCTTTCTACGGCACAAAACACTGACATTCATCCAGAATAGACTGGAAGTTCCTTTGCCCTCTTTTTTAAACCAATCACATCCTACAAGGTGTCTGAAAAGTCTGGAATCTTAGGAATAACATAATTTTTTTTTTTTCTAGTTGTTGTTTCCTAACTGATGGATAGAGGAAAGGAGAAGGGGGAGTTGGGCTCTCAGACTTTGAATCTTCCCTTGAAGGAAAAAGTTTGTCAAATAAAAAGACATGGTGGTCCGTTTCTTGTCGAATACAAAGAAATATTATATTCATTTTGTACTGCAGTGGTACTGCAAAAGTAAAGGTAGTATAGTAGTACTATAGCACTGTCGACCCACATATTTTTGGGTCGAGACGACTGGTAGCCTGTATCTCATGCCGGTGGTATTGTTACATGCTAGTGTTTGTTGTTTCTCAAAATATCCGCTTCCTCTTACAAAGAGGATGTTGCTTCTTCGGTCAAATGTTTTCTCTTTTTCTTCACTGAGGAGGATAAAAATGTTGGAAGTGATTTTTTTCCATCAACCTTCCACTCCTTCTATCATCTACAGCGCCCTCTTCCTGATTTGTGCCGTAAAGCAATCCAGCAGATTTCCCGCCAAATTTGACCGAGTGGCACATAATGTAAAATGCGGCTATGCGGATACAGATTGCCAGTCTTCTCGCCGATGGTCTCAATTGTTTACACCAAGTATACTAATGTCTCAAAATCAATGAGGAAATAGGGCTGAACAAAATCAAATATCACAATATTTTTGACCAAATACCTCGATATTGATATTGTGACAGTATTGTAGGGATGACTATCGGTGCTTTCACAAAATATTTACACAATGAGATTTTTGATAAATAATCATCAGTAATAGTGGATATAATGACTAAGTGGGTAAAGGCAAATAATAGAACAGCTAGAACAGTCTGGTAAGTTCAGAAAATGACATCACTTTACTGTAATGCAGCCTTTAAAACCAGGAAAATACAACACTTATGCCATATCACGATATCACGATATCCAAAATCTAAGACGATATCTAGTCTCATATCACGATATCAATATAATATCGATATATTGCCCAGCCCTATGAGGAAATGTTTTATTAATGTTAAAATCCTACATGTAGCACCTTTACGTATTTCTCAAAAACACACCCAGCCTCCTACCGTACCTTGGTGGGGACGTTGATCTGCGCTCCCTTGGTCAAGAGCAGGGCGGCCATGTCGGCGTGGCCCTCCTGGGAGGCCAGATGGAGCGGAGTGACGCCCTGCTTGGTCAGGATGTTGGTCTCCGCCCCGTACTGCAGCAGCACCGTGGCGATATCCATCTGGTTCTTCTTCGCCGCGATGTGGAGAGGGGTGTAGCCATTCTGTCGGATCCAGACGGGGGACAGAAACCGGTGTCATAGTTGAACGTAACCGGGATTGCAGTGACAACCTTGCAGGGACTTTTCCTTGCAGGAGTAAGAAATCAATTGGCATGGATTGTTTTTAGCTTAGCTGTTTTTAGCCGTTTTTTTTTTAGCTTGATAACCATGCTTTTTTTTTAGTTTATCCAAAGGAGTTTTCAAAAGGGTTTCGTAAGGACCAAGGGTGGTAGAATAGAGTTGCAAGGTTTTCACATGACAAAAATGATGTGTATTGTTTTCAACATGATACTAGCATGTACTGTAGGTGCAAATACTGTATGTCAATCAACACAAGCTCTCTCTCAAATGCACACACACTGCAAAAAGTATCCATTGTACCAAGTCATTTAGTCTAGCATTGAGTCTTAAAGGAATAATTCACCTAAAAATGAAAATTCTGTCATCATCTCCTCCCCCTCATGCCAAATGAAACACAGGTGAAATTTGTTAGTCCATATAACACACAGGGAGGTTGCCAGCACAACTTGGTAGCAGCCTTCTCCAAAACAACTGAAGTCAATGGGGACCAGTTCTTTAGAGTTCCAAAACAAAAACAGCCAAACAATCACATTGTGAATAGAAAGACCTATACACCATTATTTGTTGCAAATCAATCAGCTGTAGTTAAGATTTGCACTAAATGATGGTGTAAATATACTGTAGGTCTTTTTGGAACTCTGAAGAACTGGTCCCCACTGACTTCAGTTGTTTTGGAGAAGGCTGCTATGGAGTTGTGCTGCAGCCTCCCTGTGTGTTATATGGACAAACTTCACCTGTGTTTCAACTGGCATGAGGGGGAGGAGATGATGACAGAATTTTCATTTTTGGGTGAACTATTCCTTTAATTCTTATTTTTCTTAAAACAAGTGAGAATCATTGTTATTATTAGAAAATCTGCTGATTGGGTGAAACGATTTCACTTGTTGCCAATGCAAATCAACTTGTTTCCAGAATTTTCTCACATCATTTCATCATTTCCAGGCATTTTCTTGATATTGATTGTCTTCTTCAAGATACTGCAATACACTTGTTTCTAGAAAATACCCTACATTGCATTGGAAACAAGTAAAATGATCTCAGCCCATTGGCAAAAATTGCAAAAAAAACCAAAACAATTTAAAGACTAAATATGAGACTAAATGACTAAGATGGAAGATGTTTGGAAGATCTTGCCCATGGAAATCAACTCTACACTCCTGGGTTGACCATCAGCCTTCCCATCATCCCCAGCACAGTGGCCGGAGCTCTCTACTGGGAAGCTGTTGCGGGGACTCTCACCTTGGCCATGGTGTGGGGGGACGCTCCTTTGTCCAAAAGCAGGAGCGCCACCTTCTGGTTATCGTAATGCGCTGCGACATGGAGCGGGGTGAGGCCGTTCTGTAAGGGACGGACGGTGAGCGCACAGGGATTAATACCAGCGGGTTAGCGCGGCAAGCGGCCGTTAACACCAGTCTACACACACACACACTTGATGAGACGTGTTAAAAGGGGATAATACTGCAGGTTAAGATGAATTAGAGTTATATTAGAGAGCAAGAGCTAGGAGGAGGATCACTGGGCGGGTCCTTATTATGGCGAAAAGAAGAACATATCCAAAAAAAAAAGAAAGGAGTTTTGTTGTAAAAATGAATCGGTTATATGTTTTTTTTTTCTGGAATAAACCATAGTTAATCCAGATGAAGGAATAGCTGATTTGAATCAAACTAGGCTTACCGGTGCTCTTGCAGTCAACTTAACCTCAATACAAAAAATAGCAACTATTTAAATTCACAGACTTTTTAAAGTTACATGCATGAAAAAGGTAACCGAAAAGACAAAAACTATAAGAGACCAGACTTCAACATATTTCTATCACTTCATAATCACAATTCCTCTCAAACCTACTAATGTCTATAGACAATGTACTGTATATTACTGAATATAACTGTCACATGGTAAAAGTCTGAAGAACTGTTTAAGTGCTTCTTACATATTATCTCATAAAATTATTGAGTTTTTGAGGTTATACTTGTGATGCATACCTTCCCAGCGGAATCAGATGGAGCCCGGCGCTGCAGCAGAAGTTTGGCCACATCCAGGCTTCCGTACTTGGAGGCCACATGCAGGGGAGTGAAACCTTTCTGTAGGGAGAAACAAAAACAGTAATGGAGATTAAGAAACAAATTATATAGTATTTTCCTTGCATATACAATCAAGTAGCCACAATCTCAAAATTATTTAAAGATGATGAATATAGGACATTTATAAAGGATAAAACTCCATATCAGACCTCATCAAATTTCTCAAATTTGGCTCCAAAACTCCAAAACCTCAAAATAAAGAGCTCTCACTCCATTTCGCACTAGACCCAGCAGAGGGTGCACTTGAACCATTTTCAAATCCTCCACTAGACCTGGGCTCACAGCAATCACATGACCAGTGTGTTTGTGACCCAGCCCAACTCCAATCCTTTGTTTGTCAAACCCCGAATTCTACCTGATGTAATAGGTATAAAGGAGAAAAAAAAAGGTGTGAAAGAGAGGAATGAAGGGGAGGGAGAAGGTTTTTTAGACTGAAAAACAGTTTTCTATATAGCAAAAGGATGAGGATTGTTGTAGACGCATTTGGATGGATAGATTGGCTATAAGGTGATGCGAGGGTGATGGAGAGAAATGTCTATACGGTTGCAATTGTGTTATTTACTGCCTTAAAACAACAACTTTCCCTGGTTTGGTTGCTCTACTGCCACAGCCACACCCGTCCTCCCCGGAGAGATGAGAGAGAGAGAGAGAGACAGCGAGAGAGAGAGGGAGAGAGAGAGGGAGAGGAAGCAAAACCACCTAACCTTGACAAACGCTGCATCATTACAGCACTAATATCCCAGTGTGGATGCAGAGTGAGTGAAGCCGGGCGTCCGCAGCCTCCTCCGGTCATCAGCGGCTCTATGGCGATGATGATAAATCGCTAGACGACACTCGGGGCTTCGTGCACAATTCAGACGGAAAACCGGCGGCTTTAAACAGGCTCATCAATCATTCATCAAAACTAGGTCAAACGGAGAGGGGCCAACAGTAGATACTGGAAGCTCTTCTATCATTTGAAAGGTTCTGAGTGCTAATAATGTCCAGAAATCTGATAGCCTGCTAATCTTTATCTCTATTTGTGAATTTGCTGTATTGTGGGTAACACTTTACAATAAGGGTACACTAAGTTAAGGGTTAGTTAATGCTTAATAAGCATTAACTAACCCTTAATTAACAGTTAACTAATGTGTCTGGTAATCATTTACTAATGGTGTTAATGTTAACTAAGGTATTCATTTATACATTATTTAATAGTCATCTTTATAAACTATTAAATAATGTATAAATTAATACCTTAGTTGACATGAACACCATTAGTAAATTACACATTAGTTAACTTAATTAGTTAACATTAGTTAACATTAGTTAACTGTTATGCTTAATAAGCATTAACTAACCCTTATTAAGCATTAACCCTCAACTTAGTGTACCCTTATTGTAAAGTGTTACCAAATTATTTGTTGTAATTACTTTTTATTATTCTCAGCACTCCGTATTTGTTTTATTCTTTTCTACTGTATATCCTATTCTCTGCTGCTGCGACGACCCAATTTCCCCACAGGGATCAGTTTCATCCAATCGAATCTAAGGGCTCGTTTGCACCCAGCATGTTCTGAGCGGTTCATTCAAACTCTGGAGCATTTACTCCTTTAGTTCACTTTGTCTAGGTGAAAACGGTGCCATTTGAACCCCGGTGGCGTCAAATAACGGCAAAGACGCCTGAAAATACGAATATCAGTCCCCTAACAAGAGAACCGCGGTGTGGTTCGTTAGGAGTGAGAACGTAATCTAAATCAAGTATAGGAAACAACCCCAAAACACAAGGGATTATGGGTAGAAGGAGGTAGGTGTTGACATCTGATCTGCAAGAAGTTCCCCCTGCTTGGAAAGCCTAGCTGGACTGATGCTCATGTTCAGCTATTTCTTCATGTGTTCTTAACTGGTATAAACACCAGAGAAGAAGAGTGAAGAGTCCATCATTCCTAGCTAAAGTTACAGGGACTGGAATCAGATTTGTTTTGGTGGTGATCCGATCTGGGATTTCTGCTGTAACTTCGCCATTTCATTCTAGGAAACTAACAGAGATACAGACTTGATTCCAAATCCTAAGAGGATGTTTGCAGGGTCGAGAAATCAATTTAGATGGATGTAACAGCAAGTTGGAGAATCGGTCAGTGTTGGTGGAGGTTTGTGCTCTTCATAAGCCTTCTAGTTGTATTTCAAATATGATCTGTACAAATATGATATGTACATGCCTTCCAAAATTCTTTGTACAGTCTAAAGGTCTAAAATGTAGTTTACGTGCTTGCATTTATGTGTGTAAGCTAACATCAGTGTACACTAGGGTTAGGTTTGCCAATATTGATTTTTTATTAAAAATCAGATCACGTCCGGTCAGTGTGTTCCACCTCTGATATGATGCAGATTGATTGATTACATATTTATTGTAGAATTGATCAATACTACACTGGTTGTCTATGGGAAGAACTTCACCTGAATTGATTCTAATGAGACATTTCGATGTGATTCCGCACCAGTATGCACGAACATGTCTTCTTCTTATTAATATTATTATTATTATGTTTCAGTTGAGAGTTTTAATGTTCCATGATGGTCTGAATGCTGTTTCAGAGGCTTTTCTGGAGCTGAATAACAGCTATTAGGAGGTTCAATCCAGAAATATCGGCATTGGAATCGGCCTTTAAAAACGCATATTAGATGAACCCTAATGCAGTGGTTCTCAACGTGGGGTCTGGGGACCACCAGGGGTCCTTGAGGGCATTCCAGGGGGTCCCAAGCAAATTGATGAATTGATAAACTTCATTATTTTGTCATTTTAGAATGACTATTTTGATCATAGTTTCACTGTTATCTCTCTACCTACAATACAGATAGTCATGGAATTCTGGACAAAATCATATCTGACAATAAAAATATTCTCAGATTTGGGTCCGAGAGACAAAATCTCATCAAATGGGGGTCCGTGGCCCTAATGTGGACTAAATTAGGGGTCCTTGATATGAAAAAGGTTGAGAACCACTGCCCTAATGTACACATCTGAGCCTGTTCTCCCTCCTCCACCCACCTTGGTGGCCAGCGAGTGTGAAGCTCCGGCCTCCAGCAGGACGGAGGCCGTCTCCACCTGCCCCTCCCTGGCTGAGATGTGGAGGGGCGTGTAGCCGTTGGTGGTGGCGGCGTCAGGATGGGCCATGTGCTGCAGCAGCAGCTGGACGATCTCCGTCTTCCCCAGGCGAGACGCGATGTGGAGGGGAGTCTGGTCCTCCTGGGGAGGACAGGGCGGACGAGAGATTAATATAGCATGACACACTTCAGGCTGTCCGCGGGTTTCAGAAAGATAAGACTTCTTATGACCTTTCAAAGCTACCTGGTATTGGATTTAAGACCAATTTAACAACCAAAATAAAATTTAAAAAAAGCTGGGAAAACAGTTTATTTCTGATTGAACACGACTAATGAAAGGGCACCAGGAAATGAAACGCTTCCGAAAATGATGTCCAACATGTTTGTCGTTTTGTTCTCATCCTATCCTGTATTAATCTAAGAGTGGATATGCATATGGGTCCAACTTACTGTGACCAAATGGAAGTTTCAGTAATGTAATACAGCATAAGAAAAAAAAAACAACACTTCTTACTTTCCAAATCTGCATCGACTAGATATCACTGAATGTAAAGAATCTGTCAATATCACTGTCTAATTTTCTAGTATCAAAATGAGACTTAATTAAAGCTAAACCTGTCATTACATGGTGAAAAAAATAAGATCTCTATTTACTGTATTTAAGACATTTTAATACTTTTCAAGGTCTTAAATTTAAATAATTGCAGACTTTTTCCAGACTTTTTAGGGGCTTGCAGATGCCCTGCACTTTTTTTTTTACAACACACATCTACATGCCTAGGCACTTTGTGTACATACAGTATGTATGACCTTCTGCAGACCTGCTAATGTGAATAACATGCACATTTTGCACATCATGTATATAACCTGTAAATTCACTTTTTTTTTCTTCAAATTTTCAGAATCTTCCGCATTTGTTATATATTGCATATATCTTGATTTTTAAAATTTCCACATATTTCATACTGCAAATATTTCTTTTAGAGGGATATTTTCTTATCGTGCATACAGTATTCGCATGAATTTGTCTTTGTGTCAGTATGCTCTTATTTTGCACATCCTCCTGTTATTCATATTTTTTTCAATCATACATCATGGAAGTAATTCTCATTTTAAAGACCCTCTAGATGTTGTTTTTGGTCACTTCTTAGCTTCCCTTTAGTAAAGTTTAGGACCTCTTTGGTTAATAGTTGGACCAAACTGTAGCAGTATTTGGACATGTAATTGTGTGTGTGTGTGTGTGTGTGTGTGTGTGTGTGTGTGTGTAGTCTCACCCGTGCCCTGGCATCCACCATTGCCCCGTTCCTCAGCAGACACCTCACCACCTCCACCTGACCTGCCCTGGCTGCCATGTGTAACGCTGTTTCCCCACGCTACACACACAACATAAAGCATGATATGAGCTGAGAGGACAAAGACTTTTTTTACATGATTCACCTCCAATCTGATATTTAGAGAAGGTGATAACAAAGGTAACAACAACTTGATACTGGGAAAAGTAATGAAACTGCTGTAACATGACACCACCCAACACTGTTAATCACTGTCAAACCCAACACCTTATAAACCAATAAGTCAGCATAAACCCAAATGATAATGCACTCTCTTTCACAGTCTGATCAGTGTGCTCCCCATCACTCACAATGTTGCTGACATCAGGCGAGGCTCCGTTCTGCAGCAGCAGCAGGACGATGTTGAGGTGACCCATGAAGGCCGCTACATGGATGGGAGTCAAACCGGACTGGGCAGAGGAAGAAGAAGAGTAGGATGAGAATTGGATAAAATTCAGGGGGGAAAAAAAGAAAAGAGAGACAGTGAAAGACAAAGTGTCAGTCATATCAGGCATGAGATTGTTGCTCATACAAGTAGAAGTATAAAGTAGAAGCTCATACAGGATTTAGTGACTTTTCACAGCCTCGGCCCCTGATGATCTCATTAGTCAAAAGTGACTAGCGACAAATGTAGCTATTTTTTCCAACCTTGGGGAACATTGTTAATGTGTTGATTCCCAAAGCATTTGGCAACAAATCGATACAGCTGATGCCAATGCCTGTAGATTTGCACTAATTGCTTGTCTAATCCAAAGTGTTCTGATGATCACAGCGGTTCCTATACACAGCGTAGCCCTTTCCCTCCTGTAGGAAATATATTGCTATGGAAATTAGCATATGATGTCATCTGGCAACTACTAGCAATTTTTGAGCAGCCATGAGCTACTTTCCTTGGAAGAGAATTGGCAACACTATACCCCATCCAGAAGACAGCAAAGCAGATGGAAACAGAGGCTAACTCAACTGGTGTTTGGACAAAACTTTTAGACTATACACCTAAAATAACTTTTGATATCATTGAGGTGAGCAGAGCTGCAAAGGCTCCAAATCAAAGGTTACAGCAGCTTGATTGAATGAACATCCATGATGATTCATATTAGCAGCAAAAGTTAGCAGTTAGTTACTTCATGTTGCTAATGCTATATTATTTATCTCTGAACCAACTAGGTCTAATTCTTATTAACTGTCAGATTAACAACATTTATCTTTAGTCTTACTAATACGCTAACATTATAGTTCATATCCTTAGTGGTGCTTTTTTTGACAAAATTGTGTAACACTTTACAATAAGGGTACATTAATTAAGGGTTAGTTAATGCTTATTAAGCATTAATTAACTAACCCTTAATTAACAGTTAACTAATGTGTCTGGTAATCATTTACTAATGGTGTTCAAGGGTGTTTAAGGTATTAATTTATACATTATTTAATAGTCATCTTTATAAACTATTAAATAATGTATAAATGAATACCGTAGTTAACTGTTAATTAAGGGTTAGTTAATGCTAATTAAGCATTAACTAACCCTTATTAAGCATTAACTAACCCTTAACTTAGTGACCCTTATTGTAAATTGTTACCCAAAATTGTTTACGTTAGCTGTGTCTGCTAGCTAATGCTAGCATTAGGTGACTTTAGTTGGTTAAAACGGCTAATGTAGAGGCTAATGTAGAACAAAATTTGTTAGGTTTCTGGCCAACAGGCAAGTGACATGACATTATACATATTTGAAAAGGTAAACATGAAATTTGATATCAATGAGTGTGTGTTTACAGGATTAGGACCACATGTGAAAAATGTATTTGAGTTCTGAGTTTAAAGTCAGAATTCTGAGTTTAATGTCAGAACTCAAATCAATTTTTCACATGTGGTCCTAATCCTCTTCCGTAGGACTAGACTAGATAAATCAGGACAGATCAGATAGTGTCAGGTAAGTTGGCAGTGACAGAAAAGTGTGCCAACGTGTGTCTTCTAGTTCTCTTTTCTAGTACTACTCTGTGGCAAACCCAAGACATGTATGATACCAGCCAGACCCTGACCCATCTGCTACAACAAGCAGGTGAAAAGACATTATAAAACATGTTTTTTGCAACCTCTTTTTGACTCAGGTCTATGAAGTACCTCTGTGATGGCCTGGATAGAGGCTCCATATTTGACCAGCAGCTCCATCACCTTCACTCTGTTCTTCTTGCAGGCTATGTGCAGCGGGGTGAAGCCATTCTGCAGGGGAAACATGGACACAAGCTATATTATACAGGTAAATGTTCACCTTACCTTCAGGGCCTGCTGTGTCTACACAGCCAGAATCAATCACGCATTTTGACAACACTCACCCCAGTAGTGGTAAATATATATAGTGCTATTATATACTAATACATATAATAGATACTAATACATTACAGTAACTAGTATGAACAGTCTGAAATGATTTTTAACTCATAAAACAGTCTGACTTCAACGTGTTCCAGTAAATTTACAAGATTAAGATACATTAAGCTAAATGAAGATGTAAGCCTTACACTCCTTTCCATGCAATATATTCTGAACAAAAAAAGTGCATAGTGCTCTAGTGCAGAAGTGCTTTGAAAATTTGTCAAATGTTTCCATCATACAGTACAACTTTCACAAATTCAACAATTCTCATAATTGTTTTCTTCATATTATCATATTGGTCTAATTTGTTATATATTGAATATATCTTGAAATTTTCATAAATTCTCTTAACTTTATAGGTCATACATATTTTTCAGTTATTTGTACTTGGTCTCAGAATGTTCTGCTGTTACATTTGCACAACCCTCATAAATACCACCCATTTTGCTATTTTCTTATTTACATTCTATATTCATTTGCTGTATCTTATCAATTTGCTCCTCCTCTTCGCATAATATATATCGTACCAGTGCCCTAGCATTGGGGTTGGCCCTCTTGTCCAGCAGCAGCTTGGTGACTCGGTAGTGACCGCAGTGCGCCGCCACATGCAGCGCCGTCAGGTAGTCCAGCGTGACATCATCAACAGGCGCCTTGTGCTGCAGAAGGTGTTTGACGCACTCGACGTGGTCGCCCTGCGCCGCCATGTGGAGAGGAGACAGGCCATTCTGAGGAGGGAGAGGAGGTCGATTAGATGGGGACCATTTTTTTTTGTTTTTTAATGAAAGAGGCTTGTTGTAAAAAGTTTTTTTTTCAAAACTGCTGATTTGGAGAATTCGATACGTTCTTAAATGTTTCTTTACAGCACCATAAAGGGTTCCCACGTAGCATTTTTTTTCAAAACTGCCACCGGCTTTTTTTACACTAAAATAAATGGGGAACGGCCGCAAGGTGCACAAAGCGCAGAACCACAACATTTTCCATACTTTTCCAGACATTTTTTCAAATTCCCAAACTATTCAAGACCTGGAAATGATCAAATTCATTTTTAATACTTTTGCAGACTTTCCAGACCTGCGTAGGAACCCTGACGCTACAATATGGTCTGGTGCTACTGTATATACAAGAACCCCTTTTCTTAAGAGGTTAGATAAATTGGAATTGTGGCTGAAAGGTCACTAGTAAAAGAGCGTGGAGCTCAGTTGACTTTCCCTGGATGTGCTGTGTTGTCTGTGTGTGTGTGTGCATGTAAATGTGTATGTGTGTATAGCAGTGATTCTCAATCTTTTTCATATCAAGGACCCCTAATTTAGTCCACATTAGGGCCACGGACCCCCATTTGATGAGATTTTGTCTCTTGGACCCAAATCTGAGAATATTTTTATTGTTAGATATGATTTTGTCCAGAACTCCATGACTATCTGTATTGTAGGTAGAGAGATAACAGAGAAACTATGATCAAAACAGTTATTCTTCTACATTCTCTAATGGTGTTCACTTCTTGTAAATGAAATAATGATTTGCTGGGGACCCCCTGGAACCCCCTCAAGGACCCCTGATGGTCCCCGGACCCCACGTTGAGAACCACTGGTGTATAGGACATAGAAACACAGGCAGTGAAGCACCTTGGTCCTGGCCAGCATGGGCGCTCCTCTCTCCAGCAGCAGCTCCACAGCTGCATCATGTCCACTCCGAGCCGCACAGTGGAGGGGGGTGAGGCCGTCCTGCAGAGCACACACACATACAGTAACATGGTCATTATGCATACCACACACACATACCACACACACACGTTATGGCCGTGGCTGTCGTCATAATGTTGTGTTATCCCAGAGTCAAAACACAACGGCGCTTACGCTGTCATTATTAAATCTGCCAGAGAGATGCTACAGATACTGATTAGACTGCATTACAAGCCACAAGCTGGCCGGTCTGAATTTCTATTATGAACTACACAATGAGCCATGCAAAGAATCCACACACTGCTCAATAATAGGGAAAAATGGCCTGGGGGTGTAATGTTTTCAAAAAATCTATCCATTTGCATTCCTCTCTCAATAACAAGTTGTCTACATATGTGATTAGGCAGAGCCTCTATACATATAGTGTATATTGGGTAGACTTACTAATTTGTGTCATTGAGGAAGATGTGATTGAAATGTTTGACACAGACTTTGTACAGCACTTGTCACTTTGAAGAGTGTCATGGATCATTAAAGAAAACAATGAAAAGAATGATCTTATGTTCCATTATTAAGCAGTATACGGATTCTTTGCATGGTTTGTTGAGTATTTGTTATTGGAATTTTCGAATGTGGTCAAGTACTGATGGACTCATACTTTTGAGAGTATGTGATAATTCTCTCTATTTATTGAGCAGCATATCATGAACTACACTAATGCACTTACACTAACCTAGCTGGAGGCTAAAGATAGTACAACACTGCTACATTGATGTCACTGGCTAGTTGCATTATGCTGCGTTCAGGTCATATTGGAGAAAGTGGAATAATGGAATCACTTGTTACAACTTGGAGGCGTATCTACTCTATCTATTTTATTCGTTGGGATGCCCAAATCAAGATCCAAAATCATTCCCCAAATCATTTTTATTCATGAATCTAAAATCAAGCATAAACAAACTGCAGCAGATAAAAATGCTAATGCTAATGCTATAAACTCTACCTACAAATGGCAATCCATGTGTAGGTAGAGTTTATAGCATTAGCATTTTTATTTTTTATTACATTAGACTGTTGACATTGGTGGATTCGCTACCAATAAAATCCCACATATCCTACTTGTTATTAACACTAGGAGTCTGACATAAAAAAAAATGTGTCAAGTCCGAATCTAATATAACGTGAATGAGGCATGATTCCCATATTAAAGTTACTGTGGCATGGAAACATCTTACTACTTTCCTTTTTGGTTGTCATCATCTGCGCAAACTCAGACTCGCACAACTCGGTATATTTTGATGTCAGCGAAAAACATAACAGATTAACATTTAGAAGTAACCTATTGCTCAGTTAAAGAGGGATGGTGGGGGTATTCTGTTAACTGGTTTATTCATGGCAGCAGCGGGACTCAATTATAGGGTATCAAAGGTTCATGTAAACAGCTTAACCTGAAAAAGACCTTACCCAGAGTATGGCCAATAGCCGGCTTACTCCCTGCATGTAAACATAGCTAATGACTAACTCTGGCTGGATGTTGTTTGGATGACAGTGGGTTAGCGTTAAAGATAGCTAATAACGCTAATGTCCTGGAATGGCCTACTCTAGCTGGCACCGCTAACCGCTAACATGACAGCCAGAGGTCAGGAAATCTGATGCGCCGGTGACAGTGATACTGAGTTGAATCTGCTGTCCCACTGTGACCCAGCTCAACTGAAAGCAACAACTGGCTGATGCTTGCGTCCGGTGTCAGTGATGGCGATGATAATAATGAGTTGGACATTTGTTGAGTGTATTAGAGCTAATATCAGCTGTCAACAGTCTGTAAAACCTGCAGTGAAACCTGCCTCACCCTGCCTTTCATTGGAGAGTTTTAGTGTCCCATGATGGTCTACGGTAATGCTAAATCATGTAATTTTTTTTGGCACAAACATTTGTAAAGTTTTGTTTTTTTTCATTAATATTTGTAGTAATTTATATTGCAGCACTTGTAACTGTAAAGGCTGTTTTGGGGAATTGGCACTCTGATTGGTTGGCTGAACTGGGGCTCCACCTCCTTCTCTAGCTCCACTTCAATTGGCTGGCTATACTGGGGCTTCACCTGCTTCTCTAGCTCCACTTCAATTGGCTGGCTGCTGGGGCTCCATCCCCTTCGCCAACTCCACTCTGATTGGCTGGCTATATTGGGGGTCCACCCCCTTCTCTAGCTGGCCACCAATTGGCTTGCCATACTGGGGGTCCTCCCCCTTCTCTAGCTGACCTCCAATTGGCTGGCTACTGGGGCTCCCCCTTCCTTAACTCCACCCCACACCTAGTATAGCCAGCCACCCACTTCTCCGGTTAGCAACTATGGCAAAATGGTAATGACTGCACATTTGAGTTTTTCTTCACATTCTGTACATCTCAGAATATTAAAATATGTAGGAAAATGCGACTCTCTGGATACCCTTCCTTTAAAGATATTAACAATAGGCACACAATTGGCTATGGGCAGCTTCAATCTAAAATCGGTACAGGCCTTCAAAAACCTGTATCAATCTGAACCTGATTCTCCAACTGATTTTCTGGATATAAAGCTGAATAGAGGGATGCATAGTGATGGCATGATACAGAAGCTATGGGCAAGGACAAAGCAAGGCAACAAAACAGTGACCTTCCTGGGCCAACAAGTACCCTGTCTGGTGGTGAACGAGCTATATATTCACTTAAAGACTCACACATATTTGGGGAAAACTGAGTATACTGCATACTACATAGTCTATGATTACCTTGCTTGCTTTACATTGAATTCCCTTAAATTGGGACGTTCATCTACAGTCCAGAAATAAGACACCTTTACCTTCATCTGACTGAATGAGAGAGTCAGTGAAGACAAGGAGCTCCAAATTCAAGAAAAAAATATTAAGGTTTTAGTTTTATTTTCAGCTTATGAAGATAACCTTGACACACCCACACACACATAGTACTCACCCTGGTTTTAGCATCAATCTGAGAGCCGCGGTCCAGTAGCAGGCGAACCATGTTAGTGTTGCCACGCTTGGAGGCCACATGAAGGGGCGTGATCCCATTCTGCAGGAAGGACAAAACAGAGTTAGTTAAATGCAGTGTACAATGAATAAATACAGTTCAATCAAACAGAGCATTTCATCAGAGTATTCATGAAGAATCTGGCGCATTTGTGTTAGGAAAGGGAACTGATATTCAAATTAAATCTATGCTAATATACTGCTGACAAACAGCCAATACCGCCATTGCCCTCTTTGGCATTCAGCCACCATTCGTACATCTTGAACAAGGTTTATTTATTCATTTTCTTCAGGCAATCAACCAATGATAATCCGAGCTTTGCCCAACGTAAAAAAAGATGAAGGAAAACCGTTGTATTCATCATAGGGGGACAAACAGAAAAAACAAGAGGTAGAGTACAGTAGTACATTAGGTCAAAGATGATTTTAGGTTCATTTAGGACAGTGATTCTAAATCTTTTTCATATCAAGGACCCCTAATTTAGTATTTAATGAGTTTCTCGTCTCTCTATGTCTTTTAGACCCAAATCTGAGAATATTTTTATTGCTAGATATGATTTTGTCCAGAATTCCATGACTATCTGTATTGTAGGTAGAGAGATAACAGAGAAACTATGATCAAAATAGTCATTCTTCTACATTCTATAATTCTTTTAAATTAAATAATTGTGACGTTTATCAATTCATCAATTTGCTGGGGACCCCCGGGAACCCCTTCAAGGACCCCTGGTGGTCCCCGGACCCCACGTTGAGAACCACTGATTTAGGAGTCTTCACAGTAGTCTTATTCCAGCAAAATGTACATTGTGGCAAACAACATTTCATTGAAGTGAGATTTCCTCACTGGACATTTCGTTGAAATGTCGTTTGCCGCAATAAAAATTTTGTTGGAGCAAGAATTGTGTGCGGCCCTACTTTGAGTTTTTTTCAGTTTATTCCTCAAACTGGAGGATGACACGCCACAATGAGGATGAGTGTAATCTCTCCAACATTTTCAACCACATGCAGTTTAAAGTCTCAATACCATTATCCTCCTCCTCACCACTGACTCTGTTTCCTTTGGCGAAGTGCAAAAAAAACCCTGCAGGGGTTGATGACGGAGACAGAATTCACGTCTGAATAGGTCTGACCAGGCAGAAATAACAATTGCTCTTTGATTTGTTCCTTCACTTTAAATGAAAGGTAAGGTTTAGGGCCTGAGCTTCGCCTGCTGAGTTGGCTGGGGAGTGTTGTTTGGGGGGGTGGGGGGGTGTTACCCAGACTTGAATCTAAGTTGTTTGGAATTTGGCCTTTTTCAGAGCCTTTCGCCTCGGTGAAAACCCATTGTGTCGCTCCTTGGGTTGTGTCTTGAACCGTGAAAAGACGAGGGCCCACTTGAAGTGTGTCTTTGTTGTGTCTGAGTGGTTGTGCATCTTGGAGTGGGATCGGCGGAGGCCACACACATCGACGAGAGGCTCGGGAGAAAGGGATGCTGGGTGGGGGGTTGGAGGGGATTTGGGGGGGGGGGGGTGCTAAGAGCTAAGTCATTCTGATGCAGAGCTACTGTTTTGCTGACTGTGTGATTTGAAAGGGCATTGCTAATAGATTTATAGTGGGTTAAACCGATATATTTGGGGCCGATTTTGGCCTTCAATTAAAAATCATGTCTGGTCTAGTCAGTGATTTTCACCTCTGATATGATGCAGTTTGATTGATTACATATTTATTATAGAACTGATCGATACTACACTGGTTGTCTATGGGAAGAACTTAACCTGAACTGATTCAATGAGGAATTTATTTTTTGTGATGCTGTTGTTGTTGTTGTTGTTGCGGCTGTTATTATTGTTATTCTGGTTTTCACTGGAGAGTTTTAGTGTCCCATGATGGTCTAAATAGTGTTTCAGAGGCTTTTCCATCCTGACAAGAATAAGGCTCAGAGCGAAACACTGAATATTTGTAATAATTTGGAATTGTTTGGCTTGAGACTGGTTCAATTTAAAGATACTGAATACTGCATAAAATATCAGCTTTCTGCAGCTTCAATCCAAAAACATCAGCATCGACCTTAAAAACCCATCTCGGTCAAACCCTAACTACTATGTATTTAGTATGTGTGTGGTACCCTACCCTTGCTGTGAAGTCTACTGCCGCCCCACGGTTCAGCAGGAGTGTGGCCACATTCACATTCCCATAGTGGGCAGCGATATGCAGGGGGGTGAATCCACTCTGGAAGACAGGAAGGAAAGAGGCAGAGATAGAGAGAGAGAAAGAAAGAGGAGGGGAGAGAGAGCGAGAGACAGGTCAGACATCAGCCCATTCCTCACGTCCATGACCTTTGACCCCTGCCCCTTGACCTTTCATCCTCCCAGCATGCAGCAGTCGCATCAAGCATCACAGGTGAACAAAAAGTAAACCGAGGGCAAAGGAAATGAAAACGTCACTGAAATAAAAAAATAATAATAATAATAAAATAAATAGAAAAAATAACTCTTCAAATTCAGAAAATATGCAACTCAGGATATACAGCACCCATACACACACACCCCAAAACACACTCAAACACATGTCACTCGCATGCAGGTTAACAATCATACAGAAAAATAAGAAAGACTTTCTTGGTATAGGAAACCAATTTGAAATGAAAAAAAAAACAAAAGCAAAAGCAAAATGAAACGACGTACAGTACACACAGATTGTTATCAAGGTTGACATCAAAATGGACAAACAATATTAGTTACAACAACAAACACCAAATCATAGTAAAATCAAAAAGTCACATACAACCAGGACGGTACGTTTTGGATCAACACCAAAGTGCACTATGTTAACTGTACGTCATATAAGTTATAATGTTAGGAATGAGAAATATATGAGAAAAATTAGAAATTGCAGAGCAGATTGGAGTAATTGTGAAATTCTTGCCTTACCTTGCCATTCTGTAAGTCATGGTCCGATTTAATGTGAAAACATTGTTTACAAAAGTGTGAAGAATACAGTGACTAACGTGATGGTTTAAAAAATTTACACAGTCAAAAGCTTTGAATGGTGCAAATTAAGGTAGCTTGGATGCAGCATGCTATTCAATGCATTTTTCCTTCAAAAAGCAAATCTGTGGCCAAGCAGGTCATATTTATTTTTATAAGCTTTATAAGCTTTCCATGCCAATATGAGTAAACAAAGTTATAGGCCGGCTGTTTCGGATCTTCTATAGCAAAGCATGCGTTTGAATCGATAAAGAAACTGTTGAGACCCAGCAGATTGTAATATTTGCAGTCATTTAACCAATACTGTTTTAAACTGTTGTCAATTTAGTTCATAGTGCATCTCTATAAATCATGCAACACAACATAAATGGACAAATTACAAACACAGATTAAGACAATATCAATTGATAGCTGCCACAAAAATGCATCAGCACAATATTTATCAATTCAAAACCTTATAGTAGGGAGGAAAATGTAATCATTTAAAATAAATCAGTATACTGTATATTTCAGTCATGATGCAGTATAGAGATATTTATAAATGGCTTTAGGATAAAAGTTACAGATGTTATGATAAAACAAAAGGCACTTTCGGAGCCGGTGACAATGACAAACTGCTGTAAAAACCAATAGAAACCGGGAAAAAAAAAGAATGAAAATGCACACAGACACAGTATGGAGAAACAAAACCAAAAGCCAAAAACCCAACATAACCAGACTGTGTGCAGTGAACACGGCAGTAGCTTGGCCATTCCTGTCAGCCGTGCATGTTGGCCCTTCATTACACCAAACCAACAGAAACTCAGGTAACTGTGAAATAAACCAAACTCATAACTCCTCCTGATGTACACCATGCTGTGCTGTGGATGTCGAAGAAATAAAGGTGGTGGAGGGAAGGGAAGGAGAAAGACAAAGGGATGTGACCGTATAGTGAAGCTGTGGAGTGGTTAAAGGAGTGTGTGTGTATACCTCAGTAGTCCTATTGACCATCATCTGAAGCAGTGGGAATGAGGGAGGGAAAGATCAGCTCAGTTAGGCTCGCTTTACACAGAGTTGCGGTACTGCAGTCGGATGCACAGCAGCTCAAAGAGCGAGCTGTACAGTCAGATGATAAACTGGCAAGAGACGTGGCTGGGGTGGTTCAGTTCTCTTTGAAGTTGTTCTCCCAATGTAAGGTTTTACACAGAGGTGAAGCATGCTACCCAACTAAGAAACTTCACACTTTGGCGGCCCCAAGTGGCAGCGAGAGGTAACTGTTTGAATTTTTGAAAGTTTGAAGTACTTCATTACCCTGTTCCTGAGAAAGTTTAAGTTTTGATTTGTCACTTACAAATACTAGAATTTCATTTGGGGAAGTAAGGTGAATCTACCGCATCTCAATTAGCAGGGATGGGACACTCTTCTATGCTGTGATTCAGACTGATATGACAGATTGTATTAAGCAGACCCTTTAAGTTAATTGTCACTGGACTGCTTTCCAATTTCTATTTGTGAGAATGGTGTGCTGTGCGTGACGTCAATATGTGTTTGTATGTGTGTGTGAGAAGAGCATGTGAGTGTTAGTGCATGTTGCCGTTTATAGCTGTTCTCCTCTGGGTCTTCCCTATGAGTCATATTGAGGAGGACTGCATCACAGCAGCTGAACCAGAAACGCCATTCCATTTCATGCCTGCATACCCTGAGTAGCCTACACTGTATTCTGTTATATAACAACATACATTATTGGCGGCGTGTTGTCAAGATGTAATTACTGTAGGAGCAACACTTAACATTCAGGAGGGCTGGTGCATCAACAATTTAATGCAGTAAATGGTTGTTACTGTAGTACCAGTGGGGTTGTAAGTGTATTTTCATCATCTTCACTCTAGCCACGTCTCTTAAAGCCATTATCCGGTATCGGAGAAACAGTCACAACCAAATGTTCCAACATCAACAGGGTGTTTTGTGCTTCTGTTAGCCTATAGACTGGTTGTAACTACCACAGCAGAAGTCAGGTTTCTTGTTGTACATTCCCCCAATACCGGATTGACACTTTAACCCCTCCCATCCCCTGCCCATTGTCAAAAAGCAATGTTAAATACAAAATCCCCCCCGCTGGTTGCATGCAGCCCTCGATATCACCACCATACAACCTGCAGACAGTGGCACACTCCATGCAGAGGACAGTGCTACACTTAGACACCGGTGGAGCGAGGTAGGGGAATGATGGGGGAAGTGTGTGAGAGGAAGCAGTTAAAGAAAGAGAAAGAGAGGGAGAGACCCAGTTAGTGGCAGGACCAAGGGAGACGTGGCAGGCACATAGACACTGAATGGGAGAGAGAAAGAGAGAGAGAGATAGATGCATAGACAAACGGATGGAAACACAACTACTGACACACCAAAGATATAGTTTCATGGGAAGAGTAAAATCAAGACAAGTCAGTGATCATCTTTCATAACCTACATCATATGCAACTAGAGGACACTTTGACTCCATTTACACCTGATATTAAAATGTGATCTGTATCTGGGTATCTTATTTGGATAAGGAAAAACTCATGTTAATGCAAGGTGTAAATGCGCACATCACGCATTGTGATAGGAATGTGATCGAGTCAGCCAGGTGGAAATGCAACCCGTTGAGTGTGTTCGCAGTAGCGAGAAAGTATCCGCCAACAGGGTAGAAACGTCATGACCATGTGTCGAAACATCATCACTACAGGTAGAAACGTCATCGCAGCGGGTAGAAAAATCATTACCGCAGGTAGAAGCGTCATCGCCATGGGTAGAAACATCATTGCTGTGGGTAGAACCATCATCACCGCAGGTAAAAACATCCTTAACGCTGCTAGAAAAGTCATCGCCGCAGGTAGAAACATCCTCAACGCTGCTAGAAATGTCATCACCATAGGTAGAAACATCTTCGGCACTGGTAGAAATGTCATTGCCATGGGTAGAAACATCATAACCATGGGTAGAAACGTCATTGCTGTAGGTAGAAACACCATCACCACGGGTAGACACATCTTCCGGTAGACATGCTGCTAGTAACGTCATCACCATGGGTAGTAACAACCTCAACGCTGCTAGAAGCATCATCACCGCAGGTAGAAATGTCATCACCGTGGGTAGACATCTTTGCCATGGGTAGAAACATCATAACAGCCGGTAGAAAATCATCACAGCAGGTAGAAACATCATAACTGTGGGCAGAAACGCTGTTACTACGGGTACCAACGTCATCGCCATGGGTAGAAACATCTTTGGTGCTGGTAGAAACGTCATCACAGTTGGTAGAAACATCATAACCGTTGGTAAAAACATTGGCACCATTGGCAAAAACATCATCACCATGGGTAGAAGCATCCTTGTTGTAGGTAGAAACGTCATCACTGCAGGTAGAAACGTTGTCACCACTGGTGGAAATGTCACTACTTGCTCCCTGCCAAGCCATCGAGATAATATACCAGAAATTGACAATTCTCAGTCCTGGAGCCAACAAGAAACTCAATGTTTCTATAGGAATTGACCTGTATATGAAGATATCCCAAAGCAGATGGCAGGGTATGGATGAGTGAGGTGCTTCTGCGGAAAGGAAAAGTAGGTCCAGGCTGTACAGTAATATCACATGTCATGTTAGTGTTTGTTGCCAACTTCCTGCCTACTCACCTGCTCTGGATAGTGAGCATGAAAATAAAACTCTGGTCAGATAAGAGAGTGATCGCTTGTTGATTGTCCGGATAGCTTATCCAGATGCAGATCGCATTTTAATACCAGGTGTAAATTAGGTTTTTATTTTATCCAAAGCACCTTACAGGATCATGAGTGCATACACTTTTAACGTGTGATCCCAGTGGATATGAACCCCTAAACTTGTCAGTATTAGTACCATGCTATACCCATTGATATTAACAAGAATGCTAGACTGGTTTTGAACCCTGGACCTAATACATTGTGCATTTCCAACATCACCTGATCCTACTGAGCTACATGCAAGCTAATATGATTATCGCACTCTATTTCCTCCTGACTTTACACCCTCTTAAAATAACTAAACGCTAACTTTTAGCTCCGTAAAAGTCACATAACCACGACACATTAGCACAACCACATAGCACAGTAGCGTCCACATCATGCCAACCCACTGACACAAACAACGTTATCGGCGTACCTTCGACTGGACATCGGCGTTGTGGTCGTTCTGGAGGAGCAGGGCTGCTGACTTGGTGTCGTCCTTGCGGGCGGCGATGTGCAGGGCGGGCAGGCGGACCTTGCCTTTGGTATCGTTCTCCAGTAAGATAGAAACCACCTGGTTGTGGCCCTGCTGGAGGGCAATGGCCAGCGGCGTGAAGCCGTCCTGGATGGGAGAAGAAAGGGGAAGGGAGGGGAAGGGAGAAGAAAGGTTGCGAGCATTAGTTACATCCCATGGTTCTCATTCTTTTTTTTTGCTGAAATTTCCAAGGCATTATTGGTCAAAGGATATCTACAGTATTCCCAAAGACTCTCATCATTGCATTCGTGGCAATGACAGTTCTTTCTGAACATGAGAAGAGTATTGGGTTTAAATTCACAGCAAAAATGTGAACATTCATACTTAAGGTTCCATTTTCACAAATAAAATGTTTACTTCCTTTTTTTGATTAGATACCATTCAATAAAGAACAGACATGTAAACCGTGATGAAGTTTGATAATGCACAGGTATAGATTGCCCCAGCCCTGACTGACCTGACCTGAATTTGCCTGTTGAAGACCATGGTGCTGTCGTAAAAACAAAGGTACAAGAGAGTGGTGGTCCATGTAGTTGGGATGCTGAAGATATTTAAATGCATTTTATGAATGGAAGTATTGGGTGTAACTGGGAGTACGCACTGTCAGCGAAGACACATTTAAAAAAAAAAATACACTCATTTCTGGTGAGTTTTGAGAGAAAGGCCTGTGATCTTTTGACATTCCAGGCAAATGTTTCCATGACATGTCATCCCATTCCCAATTTTAATGTATTATCCATGACTGGAAATGTTGAATTTCCAGGTTGTGTTGGTCACATGAGAACTCTTAGCTAGTCACCAGTGATATATGTGCGATTCACAAGAGTACTGTCCTACTTTGTCCTCCATTTGAATACAATACGTACACTGTTTCTGAAACCGTTGCATTCACACTCCCTCACACACACATATACCCACACACTTCTCACCTCTGTAGCAGTGCTCTGATTGCCTCCATTCTCCAGAAGGTATCGCACCACATCCAGGTGATTCTCCTGGGCGGCCATGTACAGAGGAGTGAATCCATTCTACCAACACACAAACAAATATAATACTGTAGGTTACCAATGGACTAGTAGTCCTGGAAAAATGTCTCTACTGTAAAGATAATATCCTACTGGATTTACACAACAAAACACAGCCCAAAATAAAACTGCGGCTCTCCAAAATGATATATTAGTGATGAGTAACATAAGAGGTGCTATTGTCAATTACTTTTAAGAGGGTGACAGCATAACAATCTAGTGAACAGTGTATAAACGCTCACCTGAGACTGTGAGTTGATGTCCGCTCCCCGTTTGACCAGGATCTTCACTACTTCAGCCTGACCAGCCAGAGAGGCTATGTGGAGCGCTGTGTTCCCTTTCTGGAATGGGTGAAATCACAAGAGGACTAAGGATTCAATACACTTGTAATGTCATAATGGACAATAGTTCTAGGAGCACTGGATTCCCTTTAGATATGATCCATTGCTAGAGCAGTCACTGCCTTCACATTTTTTATATATTTCTTTTCCTTCTTTACACTTGAATCTTCCGCTTAGAGTTTTTAAAAGATGATGTCTTTGAACATGGATGGCATAAATAGCTCAGCTGTGATTTACAGCACAGATATAAGGCTTGCAGTTCATCATGGTTGACAAGTTGACACATCAAACCTAAACCTAAACCTAAAACTAGATCGCTCTCTCCTAATAAGAGCTATGATATTTAACCCCACATTCTCATTGTAATTGCTCTGTATTAATTTGATTTTAGCAGTGACTTTCAAAGCAAGCGATGTCTAAAAACCTGTGTAGACTCGTCAAGAAATCTGTCAATGGTCCTTGAGGATGTCCTGACACTGACACACACACACACACACAGATCTCTCTGCAATAATGAATGGCTATCAAAGTGTTAATGAGTCCCAGTCTGAATTCTTTAATTTAAGAAATGCTGATGATGAATCCGCCACAGATAAACAATCAAAGCTGACAGCAGAATATCAAATCCACACTGATGATCTAGCTTGTCAGATCATGAAATTCCACCAAATCTCTCCATTGTTTTTCTCCAGTGACACTGTGTTTACTACCTTTGTTCATAACCGCATGTTGATGGTGGCACTCAGGAAGCCAAAAAAAAAACCTTGAGTTTGCTTAACTCATCTGCAAAATGATGACATTTTTGTCACCTCCATAAACCATCTTTCCATAAACCGACAAATATATATTAAAGGCCTCCATTTAGTCTTGTTCAGGCAGTTCAGCTCTGCTGCTAAGCAACTGTCATGCAGCATGTATTTGTGTTTGGGCACGGAATCCAAAAAGAAACATAACACTCAAAACATTCTCAGTAATGAGCGTGAACCTTCTCTAATTGCAGGGCTTGGAATGATCAGGATTTCTCGAGCATAAAACCTCCATGTTCACTATGCCACTATCCGTATCACTTCCTTGTAGTGCTCCCGTTGCTCCTCATCTCTATTTCTAAACTCTAAATCATCTGCAGGTTGTGCCAGCAGGTTGTTTCGGTTGTCTCAATGAATTATCATCTTTGTCTTTTCAAGAGGTACATTGGTCTCTTCCCACTGAATGATTTTCAATGATCTCTAATGATTAGGTAGAACTTTGTAATAACCATCTTTAATAAACGGTGAATTTGCCATCTACCAGCCTGTTATCTGTGGTACAGCATTGCAAGTTCACATTGCCTAAACGTCATGAATGTATTCCATGTGATTATGAAAATCAGATCCAATTCTATTGTACGTACCCAAATAGTTAATCTTTTAAAAACCACTATTAAACCAACAACGGTTTAATGGGGGCCAGAGCAGTGTGTATTGATGCTTTGTGTATAATGAAGACACTTAACTATTTATTAATTACAGTAAATATCAGTTGCAACTTTATATCAACCCAAAAAATGTTTATGAATGTTTTAAAATTAATTTGTTAATCATTAAATAACACTCAATGTAGCATTTATTTATTTTTCATCAAACATAATAACAAGCTGTTAATAAGTGCCTAATGTAATCAGAAAGCGATTGTTGTCATCTCTTATCAGTTATGATACAATTTATAAATTGTATATTGTATCAGTTATGATACAATATATAAATGATACTGTTCATTATTTTGTTACTTTAAATAATGATCAAATTACATTTAAATGCTTTAATTAATTAATGCTTTGATTAATGCTTTAATTAACTTGAAATACAAAAATGTTAATAATTTGATTGTTAACAATAAAATAATAATGAATGATAAATTAACCATTCATTAAGGATGGTTATTATAAGGTGTTACCAATGATTTCTCTCTTGCCACCAGTAAAAAATCCTGTATATCTCTCTATCTGGCACTAAAGACTGAGCTTTGCACTCCTACTTTTAGTTGCTTGTAATTTTTGGTGATCTAGGAATTGAAGCTTATTCTACTGCTGCACTCACCATAAATCTCACTGGATAAGAGCATTATTTAAATGCCTAAAATGTAAAATGTAAATGTCATGATCACATGACTGGCCCCATCCAAAATACAGCACTTCCCCAGCAAGTGGCCATGGGGCTTGAGGGACTAGCTGTCTTGTAGGTGTTGGGTTTCAGTGGACTGGATGAGGGAGGGGCGTAGTGTTACCATGGGGTTAGGGTAGTGGTGCAGCAGCCTGCCCTGGGTAGGGTAACATAGACTCACAGAGGAAAGGTTAACAGTCATGCAACAGTAGGTCAAGGGTGGTTTGAGAACCATGTGAGGATTCTGACATGGTAACCCCAAAGGGTGACGCAGTGGATATCTGAAGCTGAAGGCCAGTACAACCTGTCTAATTTTTAACCGGTTTAATCTTTAACCGGTTCCACACACAGAGGTCTCTACAAGATCCTGTTATCCCATGAAGTCTTGCTATCAACTGTCATTAGACATATTGTTGAGCTAATTCTATTTTCAGAGATCTCTACCTCTATAAGCACCTTTGAATACCTCCTTTCTATAGCTATTAAGAGTCCTTGCAGAAAAGTGTATGTTCCCAAACCAAAGGGCTGCACTGGCTGGATTTAGAATATTCTTGAATGGTTTTTGGTTTTGGAATGGTTATACTTGTACGTTATTTTGCTGGCTAAAGCTTTAGAATAACATTGACTAATTTGAACAGTATTCTGTCTCTGTCGTTACACAGCTACATCAAAATGCAACTGTTTCTATCAGTCCACACCCATCAGAATTCCCACTTTTTGATAGTTTTGAACAGCCATCCCAGAACCATATCAGCTCGATGAATGAAAAAACAACTCTCCAATCAACACTTGTCAACTCCAAATAATCGTCACTGAAAAATCAACACTTATTAACACTGGAACATTTGCTGTGTGCTGTGTGTGCTTCCCCATTGGGAGAATCCTTTGAGCAGCTCCAGTAGGTTCTTCTCAGGGATTGGAGACAGATCATGGGGGAAGGTAAGGTATCCTACCTTTGTGGCCGAGTCCACCGCCGAGCCTCTCTCCAGCAGCTCCTGGACCAGGTCCACGTGGCCCTCCTTGGCCGCCAGATGCAGAGCGTTAAGACCATTCTGGAAAAAGAGAGGCGGGAGAAAAAGGTCAAGCCCAAAGCTGCAAACCGCAACAAACCGAAAGTGAAGAAAGACGGAGATAGATAGGGGAAGGGGAAGGGTGTACCTTCTCTGGGTCCATAACTCTAACTGGGCCCTACATTGGTTCTTTCTTTCCGTTGTTTGATCGCTCTCTTTCCTGGCTGTGAACCACTGTCCTTTACTCTTTCATGTGGAGGAGGGACAGACCCATATATCAAAGCGAGCTATCAAAGTTAGGAGGTTGGATGTTGTGCCATGTTATGCTGTTGTGGAGTAAGGCCAGTCCTCGGTATGAAGTTATAAATACTGTGTGTGTGTGTGTGTGTGTGTGTGTGTGTGTGTGTGTGTGTACACATTCAAAAAGGTGATCTGTTGCTGGCCTCTGGGGTTTGACGGTGTGTAATCCTGTTGCTTGAATGGGGCTGTTCTCAGACCAGCCAGAGGTAAAACTGATGCTAGTTTGCTACATCCAATCTGGTAACACTAACACCAGGTAAAGCTTATTTCCTTTTATTTTACATTCTTAGGTGTTGTGCTGATGTGGGATTACAATTAAAATATTCATCAGTTCATTCTAAAATACCACAACGGGCATTTTCCCTAGAGAATCAGAAACAAATCAAATTTCTCGACAGAGTATAGAGGGTTGCAAGTTCACTTAATGCCCGGTATATTGAGTTTCACTTTAAGACCAGATAATATCACCAAAAAACTTCTCCTTTAACTGATATACATAGTAGTAGAGAGCCACATTAGAAGTTTTGAGTTGTAAATCACTCCTGAGCTCTATTAATATCAGTGTTTGGCTCTTAATGAGTGTCATGCGCTGCTTGGTTGGCAGGGAGCGGGTGGGAGGAGCTTGTTTGGGCTGCAAGATGACTGACAGACAACCAAGCGAAGCGGAGCATTATCCATAATGAAAGAATCACTCAGGTATTTTCATATAAATACTTGGGTGTAATGATAGACCATTTGTTATCTTGGAAAGACCACACTGAAACTGTCTGCAAAAGGACAAAACAAAGAATTTGGTTTCTCCGCCGCCTTAGGTCTTTTGGGGCGAGTAGACAAATTCTTCTTTTGTTTTTTACTTCTGTGATTATGAGTGTTCTACAGTATTGTAATAATACATGGTACAAGTGTTTGTCCACTACTCTAAAGTCAAAACTGCTCCACCAAATAAAAATCTGCTCATAGATCGTAGGCCAATCACTTGAGAAACTCTATGAATCAGCATACCATAATAACATATTAAGGCTGGCCAACAACATCGTCTCTGACCCCAACCACGTCCTGAACTTTGAATACAAATTGTTACCGGAGATATAGGGTTCCACGATTTAATAGGGTTAGACTCTCTTTTGTACACCAATCAATCCTAAAATTAAATATGGAGCTTAATCCCAGATCAAATGTACGTTGAAGGGCCTTGAATATTGTCTTTTGTGATTGTAATGATATGTTGAATGTATGTATCTTTGTGTCCTGTCTTAATTCTTGTCTTTTCTGTGATGTTGCAAATGGAGCTGCTGTGATGCAAGAAAAATTTCAGACTAGATCTGACAATAAAGTATCATCATCATCATCATCATCATCATCATCATCATCATCCCTTCGCTCATGAGACAGAGACTGTCAGTGAAGAGGTGGGGAAAATGTACGGAAGGTTTAGTGAAACCAGGATGACTGAAGAACTGATGACAGGAGGTTGATGGGAGACTCAAGTGGCCTGTGACATTTTGATTTGCTTTTAGCTTGAATAAAGTTTGCGACAGATTTGCTTTTGAAATAGTTGGTAGTATGAAATTTAAGGCATTGCCCTGCTTTAGTCTTTTCACGCATTGCAAACTCACAATATAACAGCCAAACAAACCCTTGCTCCACTGACAGTCTAGCCTCTTCCTCCATGCCTTTGAACAGCGAAATGGAGGTGAATTTATGGTTAGTGGCTCCTCTAGCTTTCTCCTCGCCTTTTCTCAGTGACCCAGCACTGATTCAGTAACCCTTTCAGCAGGTCGGGCATTAGGCTGAGGTTTAAAAAGAGCCGCTCAGTCGATAAGTAATTTCCTCTGTGGCTGGTCAGCCAGCATAGCTCCCCCGAGGCCAATATTCCCACTGGACTTCTAGGGTCCCTATGGAGGCGCCCTGTGGGATGCCGCTGAGAATGAATGGCTGTCCCAGAATCCTGTTTATCTGAGTGTTCTTCATTCTGTGTTGCCCTGAGGTATCCCACAGCTGTACACCTAAAAGGAGGAGGCATCTGTTTAGTAGCAGAGCAGAATATGTATTTCAGTATTGTATCATATCATATCGTATCTTCATGTTAACTAATCTTTTCCCTTTTTTTTTTTTATTCTTTATTCCTTTACTCTGCTTTTCCATTTCTTTTCGGTTTCTTTTAATATTCTTTTACTTATTTTCTACTTTTTCCCCTATTTATTTAACAGTATTACTTTACTTATTGATTTGTTTATATTGTTTTGTTCTTTCTAAACTTTTTTGGGGGTTTCATTATACTATATTGTAATTATGTATGATTGTTATTAAGGGAGACACTCCATAAGCCCCTCGGGGGGGTTTCTTTGGTCTTCCTTGCACATGCTCTTTATGATCTTGGTATACATTATGGATATTTTGTTTGAATTACTCTTTTGTGCTAAATTACGAAAAAAAAAAAAAAAAATCGTATCATATCATGCTTAAGCACTGTGTAGGTACAAGTATCCGAAACACAAGTTCAAAGAATAGAGGAAATAGAGTGTTTCTATTGGGTTTCTGTGTGTGGAGACATTTGGTGAAGGTGCTCTTTGGTTTGTGGTTATTGCTTTCAATGGACAAGTTCTAAGGCACTCTTGTACCAAAAAGTGTAAAATTGCATGCCAACATATCCCAATGTGTTTTGGCCTTAAAGTCCCACTGAAAGGAAAAATGACTTTTTCGCCTTTTAGCTCTTTCTATCATACCATACACCTATTTGACAATTTATGCTTGTATTTTTATAAAAAAAAATCTCTATTTTTACTTCCTGGAAAGTGGAACATCTTTAGTGATGACTTCATTGTGTACCAGGAGGAGTATAATAAAAACTCCAACCAATAATCAAACATTTTTGAACAGTCCCACCCCTCCATTCTCTCCCTAACTGATATGCCATTGGTTTACACTTTTGAATGATCCCTCCCCGCATTATGTCCCGCCCCAACATCCTGTTTCAACAGGAACTACATCACATTAAGGAAGCAAGATGCTCTCAAAATGCCATTTCATTGTGCCTTTCAAGTTTGTAGGAGTACATTTTTAATGTTCTTTGAAACTTTTTTTTTTTTTTTTCACTTGAAGAGTGCCTTGGAACTTCTTTTTCATATGCAAAGCACTCCTTTGCCCAAAACCGCTAATGACTGAAAAGTGTTTGGCCTGTGATCATCTCGGAATCAAAAGGATCAAAAGGAACATTAATAACCAAGTAGCTAATTAACTAGTAAATATAGACAATATTTCAACAGTGAAAAGTGGACAACTAAGGCACTGGAAAAACTGCTAAAAATCCCTCCCCCCTCCTCCGTTGCTTCTCTTTAACACTCTTCTTCATCTCAGAACAAGCACCAAGCGAGGCAGTCTGTTTGAAGTAGCACCTGTCACTGTTCTCCCATAAAAGACCAGCCAGTTATTTTTCAACTCTGACTCTGAGACTGGAGAGATGAATGAGTTCCTCTGTCTTTTGTCCCAGAGGATGGAGAGAGAGATGGAGAGAGGTGGATGAGTGAAGGTGACTTCAAGTGATTTAAACTCAGGCCTCCATATGTTGATCCCACACACCATTTTTCTCAGGGTGGTGTGAGTGTGTGTGCGTACACAGACATGCACGCAAAATACATTTCACATGTGTTTCAGAATATGTTTAGAGATATGATTCAAACTATACAAACACTGGCCAAAAAATGAATTTGTACATGCAGATGAAATTCATTTAATATATTCACTGGAAATACATTCTCCCTTTGCACTATTGACTAGGGTTTGACCAATACGGGTTTCAATGAGTCGATGCTGATATCAATATTTTTGTCCTGAAGCTGCTGATAGCCGAAATTTGTGACAATACTTGGTATCTTCAAATTTGAACATTTTCAATAAAAAAAAAGGATGGGAAGGAAGGAAAGGGATTCAGTGTTTCCCCTGGATTGTATGCCTGTCATAGCACATATCTGTAAGTATATCCAAAATATACTCACAAAATTTTCAAACTAATGCCTTCTACATGTGCAAATGTATTTTTTGGCCAGTTTGTATATATTTTGAAACGTATGTCTAGTCATATTCAGAAAGTTGTTTTGTTGTTGTGTCTTATATGGGACACAAACAGCTGCTGCCACTCTGATAGACACACCACCTCCAGCTCTCCCATAACCTCCGACGGCCCGTTCCATCTTTGCACCCCCCACCAAGCCCCATGCCCTCCATCCACCTTACCCCTCCAGGAAGGCACTGCCCCCTTTGTCATGCACCATGCCCTGTCTGCCCACTCTCTATCCATAATATCTGCTATTCCATTAGTCTGTGTGAACACAATCACTTCAGAGAACATTTACAATCATCTGTTAAGATCTATTGCACCAGCGTTCGTTATGTGATGCAAATGCAATGTGGTGAAAAAGTAATTTAGCCGTCCTGGGGTTTTCCCAAGGGGGCGAGCCAGTCGTAAGCAGCGTAAATAGCAGCTCATCAGTGTGTTATTGAGTTATCATCAGCATCAGAGCATATTAAAACACTGGTGCCCATTAGTCAGTCTGGGAAAGTTGAAAGTCTCACTCACAAGTCAATTAGCGCGCTGTTGAATAATATATTTTCCACTCGAAACTTATGGTCGAACTTAAAGAATGATTTCAAGGGTGAAAATACGACAACTACTGATTTTATACACTCCCACGGCATCTTCATGTCTATTACGTATAGACCTGATTAATTATCAGTTTGTTTGAATGTGATTTCAGCTCTCTGGCCTTCGCCTCTTCTATGGAGAATACAGTAAAGTTAGCCCATTTGACTTGCTAACTAACATTAGTGACTGAACTGTCAGCAAACATAGCTACTAGCATATTGCACACATACATAGAAGTGCTGCTTCTGTGTGCTTTGTTATAAAATGAGTGTATGAGAGTATGTGTTGTGTCACGGTTCTGTCATGTCTTGCCTTTGTGTTTTCCTTGTTTCTGTGTTTCCTGTCTGCCTTGTGTCTCCGCCTCCTGGTCTATCTCTCTTCACCTGTTCCCTCCTCCTGCTCCCACACACCTGTACCTCATCACTAATCACCCATCCCCACAGTATATCTACCCCGGTTCACTATCCACTCTTTGTCAGTTCATCTGTTTTGCTCCCTGTTCTGTTTTTGCTACCTGTTTTGCCTACCCGTTCTGTTTTGCTTCTTGTCCTGTTACCTGTTCCATTCCTGTTCCCGCTTGTCACCAGTTTTTGGACTTCTTGCTTTGTTGCCAGTCAGGTTGGGTTTTTGTATTCTTTGTTTGCCTTTTTGCCAGCCTGCTGTGTTTTTGGTTTTGTACTTCTGCCTTAGTTCTTGATTAAAGTCCCTACTTTCGTTAATCCCTGCTTGCCTGTCTGCATTTGGGTCCTCACCACACCTAACCCTAACAGTGTTGGCTTATAATAAAAATATATAGCTATATATTGTATATATATCACTATATACTGTACATAGCAGCAGTCAAAGCATGCTAATAGACGAAGACCCTAACCCTAGAAGTAAGTTCTCCCATCATGTGACATGGTCAAAACTAATTTGCATACAAAAGGGAGATTAAAATGGCAGATAAGGTGTGAAGATTTATGGTTAAAGTTACATTTTCACAATAATACAACATTTACTTTGCTTTATCAATTATATACCGCTCAATAAAGGACCAAAGGACGTCTCTCTTGTGGTTGTCCTGGCTAAATTTGGATACTGAACACCATAGTCCTTTGGCATTTCCCTACACCAGTGATTCTCAACCTTTTTCACATCAAGGACCCCAAATGTAGTCCACATTAGGGCCACAGACCCCCATTTGAAAAATCACGTCTATTGCTAGACGTGATTTTGTCCAGAATTCCATGACTATCTGTATTGTAGGTAGAGAGATGTGAAACTAGTGAAACTATGATCACAATTCTTCTACATTCTCTAATTGTGTTAACTTCTTGTAAATGAAATTATGCTGAAGTTTAACAATTCATCAATTTGCCTGGGACCCCCTGGAACCCCCTCAAGGACCCCTGGTGGTCCCCAGACCCCATGTTGAGAACCACTGCCCTACACTATCATCATGAACGTATGAGTAACGATTCAGGTGAAGGCGGCTTTGACACAAAAATGGTGCACAGTAGAGAAATGATGCTGTACAAACTTCCAGAACACTCCCATAGGGATTCCCAACCCATACAGTAATCACTATAAAGCTAAAACGTAAAGGGCCATTTCATCAAAAATCATGAAAGCAAGTCTCACGTGTATCATAAACATTTGCTGTTATCAACTAGTAGAGCCAGACCAACCTCTCCATCATGGTAATAGAGTCAGCATGGTCCACTGGGTATGTACTGGTTTATGTTTAACTTTTGACTGTTCAAGGACTGTCTTCTTGTCAGCGTGGGTGATATGTGTTTGTGACCTCAAGGTATTCTCACAGTCATACATATTGATACCTCTTTCATCGCCTGTCCACCATCTCTTTAAAGTGGTAACGATCAGGGATGTAAACCTACTCAAAACCAGTAAGGTGATCATTGATCAAGTCCACTTTGAAATCCAGTACAGGCCAGTGCTTTGATAGGGAGTCATTCCTATGTTCCCAGGGTCTTATGTTCCCAGGGTCCTATGTTCCCCAGATTTATATGGCACATAATGAAACATGAAAAAGGGTCCTATGTTCCCAGGGTCCTATGTTCCCCAGTTCTACATATGTGCTCTCCCAGGGTCTTCTGTTCCCAGGGTCCTATGTTCCCAAGGTCCTAAGTTCCCCAGCTCTATATAGCACATAATGGGAACCTGAAAAAGATGTTCCCCAGCTCTGTATTCACTTAATATGGTTAGTTAGAGTTAGGGTTAGGGTTAGGGTTAAACATAGGACCCTGGGAACGTAGGAGCCTTTGTCATGTTCCCATTATGTGCCATATAAATCTGGGGAACATAGGACCCTGGGAACATAGATACGCTCCCCTTTGATAGATGTGATTAGGGAATGTGCCGTCCATCCAGAGAAATCCCCTTGCTGATGCATAGTTTCTGCTTTTTCCCTGTGTCATTTGTCTCTCTGTGTATTTAGGTGTATATATGCCCAGTAGCAGCTTCAAGGTCACGATAATGGATGGGTAGATGGTACAACTCTGACTTCAGAATTGAACTGTAGTAGTGGTGTGAAAAAGATGACCAGTGGGAGCATTTCATAAAAAAAACGGTATTTGCGGTGATATTATTGTCATAGTGATATTTTGAGAGATAGCAGAGGGCATCTGCACTCTTCAAACAGTGCACAGTCCTCCTTTGGAAGATGGTGTTGTCAGCAAAACATCTTTGTTCTGTCATTTTGGTGCAGTTTTTGTCACTGGGGAACTTTGGATAGATGAAGTTGTTTCTGGGTTTTTTTACACCATTAAGTGCAATGCAAAAATATCCATCTTCAAGGACTATGCCGACTTTTTGGGAGTTTGGCTCGTTGCTCACCTTACCCAATATGTGTCAAGAGAATTGGCATCAAAATCATCTCTGTGTCTCTGGTAGCTAGCTCAGTCCGATGTGCATGCTAACGCTTTAGCATACAGGCAATTAGCATTATCCAAAGTATGAAGATAAACCTTTTAGTAGTCCAAAGTCGGCATGGATTCCTATTCTATGGCCTGTAGATTCATAACTTCTGAAAACAAAATCTCATTTTTTATTATTACTTAAAGAGTAACCAAACCCCACCTAAAGCTGTGGTGAAGCCTGACACCTAATGGTGAAAAGTAGGGTACTGCACTGGCCATCTGCTATTGGCTGGTGTTTGTGCCAGGTGATGTCACCTTCCATAGAGTACAACAGGTGGTGACATCACCTGGCACAAAGCCAATAACAGATGAGCAGTGCAGTACCCTACTTTTCACCATTAGGCGTCAGGCTTCACCAAAGATTTGGGTCTGGGGTTTAGTTACTCTTTAAGTCCATTTAATTATAGATCAACAGCACAAAAACTTTAGCTGTCTGGCTACTTCACTCACTTCCTGTATAAACAAAACAATTAATGCTCTTAGTCCTGTGGGAAGAGAAATCCTGTCATTGAAAGTGCATTCTTTTTGTCAAATTTAGGGGCATGTCATTAAAATTAAAGGGGAATGCCGCCCATTTTCAACAGTAAAATATGTCTTTTTCTACCCTTCTGGGAGTGCTGTGATCATAAGCAAAAGTTTGAACTTGACTCGGTTCCAGAGCCAGAATTGCCAGGCCCAGCTGGGTCAGGTCACACAAACAGCTTACGTACTTCAGATGCTAATTTGGCATGCCCCCTTTTCCCTACAATGCAATGTCAATGGAAGTTTGAATGTAAGATGTGAACCTGGCGATTTGAAAGCAAACTGAGAGCTGTGTCCCCATCCGAATGAGACAAATAAGTGTTGACTGTTTTGTAAAAGAAATCATAATTTTGTCTCACAAAGGTCCACCAATAGATTTAGTGTGCTAAATGCCCTTTCAGAAGCTTTTCCACCCTGACAAGAATACATTTCTGGACATGGATATGAAGATGGTTGTCTCTATCAACCATATCACCCACCCACACACATCTCCCATCCACCCAGTTCTCTGTGTATTGGAAGGGTCAGGATTATACCATTACGGTTTGTGGGAGGGACCCTGGAATTGACCATATGGTCTTTACAGGGGTGGGAGGGGGAGTTTGAACTGTGGAGGAGGGATGGAAAGGATGGAGGGAAAAAGAGGCTGCAGATAAGATAAGGAATCAGTGTAGGTGACAGCGTGTCGCATGATATTAGCTGAGAGGGCTATTGGAGCTGGCAATCTGAACATGCACATCAAAGCTCAAGGACTAAAAGAGACAGACACAAGCTGGGTTTCCATCCAGTATTTTTATGCAAATGATGTATCGATTTAGCGAGGCCGAATGAAAACAGCAAGTTTCGATTAAATGTCCTCAGTATCGCCGAAACAAGGTGAGGTAAAAGAGTTTTTTGTCGATAAAGAATTTATGTGATAATCGGCAATGGAAACACATTTACCGAACAATATCTCACCTACCAGAAATGTAATTTGTGTCGTTTCTCTCATGCATAAGTTGTCTGTCATGGTTTCATGGCTAGTAGTTGATGCATTAGAATATTACCAAGCGTATGTCTTTGTTTTGTCTTTGGATGAAAGTATGAAACAAGTAAAATATGAAATGAGGCCAACACAACTTCCCCAACAACTATCAATTCTCCAAAGATTGTTTATTCATTTCAAACCAGCTTCAACTAGTTTGCACGTCATTTTTTGCGACTTTTCAAAACTTTTTTTGCTTGACATTTGGATGGAAGCATAGCTCGGGAGAAAGACAAACAAATACATGAGCTGCAAATATGTTCGAGGACTCAAGTGACCAGTGTCCCCATCACAAATAAATGTCTCCAAGTCCTAGATTTCCACTCCATGTGACTGTTGTTTACCGGGCTGACCAGTACGACTGTTGCCAGGACAGGACTATTTACTCCCTATCAGTTTTCACTCCCCCTCCACGGCTGGAATGCTAATGGCCTTAGAGGACACTAGATAATGACTAGGCCTAAATAAAGAGCGGCCCCTCTGATCAAACACAAGCTCCTTCCCTACAGGCATGGAGAGGGATTTCGCATGATCTTGAACGGCGGACAAGTATGTGTGTACACAAATTGGTAGTGGGCAACGTGAGCGAGCTCCTTAATATGTTAAGCACTTCGAGAGCTTAGAAAAACACAAATGGAGTTCATTAGTACAGCGTGGTTGCGCCGTCCAGAGTGCGAAATTTAATCTGACGACTAGCGCTGAGAATGGATGTCCTCCATCCACAAACCGAAGCTCCTTGTCGTCAATGTTTCTCCCAGGCATTACGTCTCAATGGCTGACTTGATTGGAAGGTGGAGAGGTTGAACATTTAACATTTTAAGCACTTAGCCAAAGCTTTTATCCGGAGTGATTTACAATTCGGTGAGCGGGCAGGGGTTCAGCGTCTTGCTCAAGGACACTTTGATAGGATGCGATAGGCTGTTGTTGGGGTCTTATTGGCTGCTGAAAGGATCAAACCCATGACCTCACGGTTATGGAATTGTCAAATGAAACACTGGGCAATCGGGAATGTCAAGGACACTGCCACTGGCCCTTAGTAATCACTATATATTCCAGGAATTAAGGGTCTAGGATTAGACCAACAGATTGCTTTTGCCGATATTGGTCTTTTATTAAAACTTGGATATCAGCATGTCCACCACTGACATGAAGGTTCCTCCCTAATCACAGCTAGCCCAAGTCTGTATATCAGTCTAACTGTATTTAGCATTTTGATCAGATGCTACAAAGTATGCATCAACATGTTTTATTATGATAGGACGCTAACCAGAGATTCCATGGTGTGGGAGAATTTTACACAACAGTCTGTAAAACCTGCAGTGAAACCTGCCTCATGCGTCAAGCCTTAAGGAGTGCCTCATGCTTCAAGCCTTAATCCGGACCCACCTAAAAGAATTTCATCAGTCTGGCTTTCAATGGAGAGTTTTAGTGTCCCATGATAAAGTTCTGGGGAAAACACTGAATACTTGTAACGTTGTGGCTTGACAATGGTCAAATGCAAAGATATTGAGAATCGGTACGAAATATTCGCTATCGGCAGTTTCACTCAAAAAAAATCAGCACCGGTATCGGCCTTAAAAAACTCATATCGGTCTAAACCTAAAAGGGGTCCCAGCAATCTACAGTAGAACTACTGTCAGCCTGTGCTGACAACCTGAGTCAGCACAGGCCTGGTATATAATAGGAGATTTAGAAAGTGACATACTCAGGTTCCTGCTTACAAAATGGTGGCCTCATTTCCACTCTTTCAGCGCTTTTACTGTCTGCTACTTTATTACCAGGATGTTACTTACAAGAGGAAACATCCTTTGATTTAGAATGATGAATTGAGCCATGTTAAGCCATTGGTCACAAACAGTTAACACTGCAGAGATAGTGCATGGGTCTTTCTAGCCAGAGCAAGAGTCGAAAATACTGTATATGTCCACATTTACTTTTGATAACCATCTGTTTCATCTGCACAATGACTTGTGATCTTTATCCTAGGTGGCAGCCTGTCATTTCCATGTTCATTTCCCTATGTTAGGGTTATTGGCAGCACAGCTCACATGAAAGCATTGTATGTGTGAGCAATAATGAGTCCTGAATGGCAGAAGCTCCTTAGTTCAAATAATCTGGATGACAGCCCACCTCCACATGAGGATGATTCAATTTTGGGAAAGACGAGTGAAATACATGGGGGAGACGGGGAGGAAACTGTACCCAGAATGAGGAAAAAGTCCCTCGGAGATTATCTGACTGTTAACTTTTTTGACAATGTACTGGACCACAAGAAGACTTCTTTACAAAAATGACCGCACAAAGAACACATAAGGAATATAGATGATGTGCCAAAATGTGATGTTTGTTGTGGATAAAGTTAATGAATGATTGGTAGCAGTGAATTTTTGTTCCCAATGGGCAGAGACAGAACTAGCTCCGAAGGTCACCTTGCCAAAGACAGATTGGCTGCCATATAGTGATCCCTAGAGCAGAGGTGACATATAGACACGGCTGTTCACCTGGCTGACACTCATTGGTCCATAGAGTCGTACAGAGTCATAGATGTATCATGCACTGAAACGTACATGATACATCTAGTAATGTCTGTTAAATATGCCCCCCATTTATGTCAGGGTTAATCAAATTAAAATTTGAATGGCATTTTGAACATATGCAATATCAAGCTCCATGCTAAACTCCACAACTCTACACAAGCCTGCTTTCACTCAACACAGGGTATGCTAAAATGTTAGCATGGTTTACTATCACTCAACATGGTGTACGTTAAAGTGTTAGCATGAAGCCTTCTATTACTCAACATAGGCTAAAGTGTTAGCATGGAGCCTACTATCACTCAACATAGTTTATGCTTAAGTGTTAGCGTGGAGCCTACTGTCACTCCACATAGTGTACGATAAAGTGTTAGCATAGAGCTTACTATCAACATGGTGTACGCTAAAGTGTTAGCATGGTTTACTATCACTCAACATGGTAAAGTGTTAGTATGAAGCCTTCTATCACTCAATATAGTGTATGCTAAAGTGTTAGCATGGAGCCTATCACTCAACATAGTGTACGCTAAAGTGTTAGCATGGGCACACATGGATATGTTTTCATCACCTAAAAGACTGGTTGACCAATGTGACAATCTCCCAAAAACGTATTTTGTTTTTCAGAAGTTAATGTTGGCAGCTATGGATTTACCATATTTTATCGCATCCTATCAAATAATTTTTTGGTCCATGCTGTGCAGCCCTAGTGTGTGTGTAGCACATTTTATGGTATCCATCTCCTACCTGATTACAGGTGCTTATGTCCACTCCCCCTTTCAGATATTCCAAAACCTTGTCGATGTTCCCCGCCCTCGCCGCTCGCAGGAAGCTGGTGTTACTGTCCGACTAGAAGAGACAGAGAGGAAAAATCATGAAACAACATTTGTCAGACAATCCACATTAAAATTTTGTCATTTGGCTGTCAGATCTATCTAGAATTCTACTCACACAGTTTAGCAACTCTGAATGGCTGAATACGTTTTTCCCAAAGTAGCCCATTATTTTAATTGGTTTCAAAAGTTAAGTAAGTAATTTTCTGGACGTTTTGGTGAAAACCCATTTAGTGGACCCAATCATAGAATAGAACACAGCACTGCTTTTGAGTGGCATGGCCTAGCACTCTGCCGCCCATTATGCCGATGCTTTCCCAGCGAAATCTAATTCAAATCACAGGCAAACACATCAAAGGCATGATTTGAGGATGAACAGTGCCCCAAAAATATCCTGTGAAAAAACACAGCTGAAAATACCTGCTGTAACACAGTCTGTTCATCTGTCTTTTTAGGGCATAATAACACAGCACATGACACACAACGGACAATCCTATAAAGAAAATCTGTAGACTGACCTAATGAAGAGCGTGCATAGGGGGTTCCCTTGCAATTTAAGTGAATTTGAACGCTTCTGCATAGAAGAATGGGAGAACATGGAACAACATCAAAATTCCTAAACAGTCTGATGTATTTGGTTTTTAGGGACTAAAATTACATTGTGCATTAAACTGTTATTGTGCAGCTCTATTTGTATATATATTCCCTCTTTCTCAGTGCATAAGAATGTGTGCGTCCCTGGTTTGGGAAGGACATGTCCCCTGTTTTTGGATGCTGAGCCGCAGTTGGAAATGGACCAAGGCTGTAAGGAGGCAGAATGATTCAGCATTTTCCTCTTGCTGCCTTTGCTGAAATGAATACCTGGCTCGCGTACAGCTTTCGAAGCTCCTAGCTCTAGGCTCCTGCTGTGAAAAACAATCAACTAACCTTATGAATAATGGCGTGATGCTTTACTGATCGCATTCAAATAGGTAAATGATTTCTTTCAATTTACTCCAGAGGTCAGAGGTCAGAGCTGGTAGGGATTCAGGGTCTCACTCAAGGACGCTTCAGCAGATGTTTTGCTGACACCGAGGGCTTGCATGCTTGTCTTCCATTTGAAGGATCTCTCGGGTCTCTCACTGGCTACCAAGGTCACAGTTTGCCCACGAGGCAACCTAGCTTTTTCATTAAGCAAGCTTGTCTAGATCTGACAGATATTCAGTTGAGGTGACAGAGTCTGATTTAGTTACAGCATCGCCCACAGCAGCTCTCTTTCCCCAAAAAACCACACTGGAGCTTTGTCCGTCCGCTCCTTCATTACAATCTGTCACTCAGTCACTTAACAGCATTACATAAACGCTCCTCGGTCACATTTTCCACATACAGAGACAGAAAAGGATGCAAGGTTGATGCGTACAGTGACACAAACGAATTGAATAGAAGGCGGTACAGCGGCAGTAGGCGATAGTGGTTGAGAGTTCCACGGAATGAGCTCTGGCACTGCTGCGGCGATGTCTACTTCACACACATACTGATACCCAGGGTCAGCTGCTGCCTGGATGCTGCAGAGGACTGCACTGCATCACTCAAGACACACAGCTACCGAAGCGCTCTGCATAATAACTCGGTGCCTTACCGGTGGTCACCAGCGCTGCTGTTTCAAACCCAAAGGTTCAGTCTTTTGTCCTAAGTAAGGGCAGAAGGTGTAGAAGTTCGAGAACTTTCCTTCAAGCAGACGACCTGGGTTCAAGGCCCAACTGAAGTGTCCTTGAGTGAGGCACCAACTCCATCAGTGCTGTTCTGTAACTGACCCTGACCTTTGACCTCCCTGTGGAGTTGGGGCAAGAGAAAAGAAAGTACCACATTGAGCTTCAACAATAAAGTAGCACAATTAAGCAAATCATCATCACAGGCTACGACCCCTAGACTTGAGGAAATTCAAGCCACAACGCGGACTGCTACACCTCAATGTGTGTCCATTTCATCTGAACAACATCTGGGTAGGGATATCAGACATCTGGTCAACTCAGTGGGTGGTGGGCTCATAAGCCCCTCCGGAAATCTGTGATGTTGCGATCCCAACAGTTAAGCCAAATCCAACCAAACGCTGCAATATTTGCGAGAACTTCGCAATTTCTCCACATGAAATGTCCAGGTCAACAGAGCATTTCTAATTTTGTCCAATCATCACACCTTTTCACACAAAAAAGGCCAATAAAATCATCCAAACAAACTATGTCTACCTTGGTCTTCTTCTACTACAACCATCTGCAATGGAATTTTATAAGGAGGAGATTGATGAATATTCAGACCACAGTGAGTGAGTTTTATTCACTGTACAGGTGGAAGAAGCTGAAGCTTCATTTAACCTGCATTATTATACGTTCCATTTAACCCGAGTCCTTAGTTTACATATTGTTAGTCAGAACACAAAGTCTACCTCAAATACAAATACACACTGTACAGTTTTATAATCATTAAACATATTCAAATGTTCTGATTGTATTTGATGTTTACTGTGCTGATATTGAGTTGAAGGTTTATATATAAAGACTGAAATCTATCTCGTATTATCCTTGGTTGTAATATTGACCCCATGTTTTTATCCTTTTCAGGTGAAAAAAATGATTTCTAGTAGTTTCTGTGATATGCAGTAGGCCTATGTATGACTCTTTCTTTCATTCTTAATGGGAGGAAGTTATCAAGTCCCATTTAGTGTCACTTTAGTACAATTTTTTGCTTGACTTTTTCTTTATTTTTATAAATTCCCCCAATTTCACTGCAAAAAAACCCAACTTCAACTAAATTGCATTGTAATTTGAGGGAAAACCCGGTTCAAAAGCAACATTTTTTTATTACAATAATCAGAGAAAAAACCTCTACAAAACCCTGGAGGGGCTGGCCCATAGTGGCTCATACATAGTCCTACAGGGACAGCATTGTATTCTGGCAGCATTACACAAAGCAACCATTACCACAGATAATATCCTCAGATTCCTTTTAGAGCTGCCGAGTCACATTATGCAAGACCTTGGCCTAATCATCCTTGTGCGATCGGCGGGTTGCTATAGCGATACTTAGGCCTTGACACTCAGACAAGTGGGGCTTTTTGAATGGAAATCACTTAACATTAAAAGAGAAAGGGAGAATTGTACCAGGCAACTTCCTACAGAAATGGTTTCATAATCCCTGGTTATGAGCGAGACAGAAGGGTTTGTTACTGCGGCCTGGATGGGTAAACGTGAAGAAGCCGCTCTAGAAGGCCTACAATTTTTACAAAGGGCTTCTTTGGGGTTGAATCCGCGGTAAGTTGTGACATCGTTGGCGGAGTGGTGAAAAGAGCCGAGGATCACATGAAGGTCTCACCGCTCAAAAAGATGTTTTCAGAATGGAGAATAACCTCTGAATCTTTGACCTGCAAAAACATCATCTCCGAATATGAGTCTACATTATATACGGCTAATGTAGGTCTGTTCGCTTGCGTCTAGACAGCCATATTACTTCCAAGGCTTAATCAAACCTGCCAAGCGTGACAAAGCACCGTCCTAAAGCCCCCTCCATGCACAGATGACATCAAACATTCATTTACAAAGTCACCGTCTTCGTCTGTGGAGCGCGAGGGGCTTTATCAATAATGCAAACCCCCCCCCCTTTCCCCTCCCTCCTGGTAAGCGACCAGTGGAAGCATCCTCGCCCCTCCCAGTTACCACGGAGACAAGCGCTGCCCTCTCTCTTGAGGTAACCATGACAACAGGGCTTTCTGTCTGTCAGCGGAGGTAGCGGAGAAATCACAGAAATCATGTAGGGCATTGCTTCTGTTTGAACTCTGCGTACCGTTCGTATGCAGCTATACCTTGAGTCATCAAGCGTGTGTGTGTGTCTGTGTGTGTGTGTGTGTCGCAGTCCAGAGCCTTCCGAAAGACAAAAGCATATTATTTATGATGACGCGAACGCCCCTGGCAATGCAGATGTCATATATCCTTTAGAGAATCTTAGCACACATCACATGCTGTGCTGCACACACACACACACATTTGCATTACTATCCACTGACTACATTAATTTCCCTAACCCTAATTTTAACCCTCACCGCTACATGGCAAACCTCAAAGGAACAAAGCACGTTTGTTCCTTTAAGGTTGGGAGACTGGCCCAATGGTTATCTTAAGTGATGAGAATATAGGGATTAAAGTCATCCATGTGTCCCTGGTCAATCAGTCACTATGGTGCTCCATGCTAACACTTTAGCATAGACTATGTTGAGTGATAGTAGGCTTCATGCTAACACTTCATCATACACCATGTTGAGTGATAGTAGGCGCCATGCGAACACTTTAGCATACTATGTAAAGTGATAGTAGGCTCCATGCTAACACTTTAGCATACACTATGTAGAGTGATAGTAGGCTCCATGCTAACACTTCAACATACACTATGTAGAGTGATAGTAGGCGCCATGCGAACACTTTAGCATACTATGTAAAGTGATAGTAGGCTCCATGCTAACACTTTAGCATACTATGTAAAGTGATAGTAGGCTCCATGCTAACACTTTAGCATACACTATGTAGAGTGATAGTACGCTTCATGCTAACACTAGTGTAACATAGTGTACGCTAAAGTGTTAGCAAGAAGCATTGCAGCCAATGATCTACCAGGGGCACATGGATGATTTTGGTGTGTATGTTCTCATCACTGAATAGGGAAGCTGACCAACAGGCCAGTCTCACAAAAACTTTGTGTATTCTTTAAACCTTTACCCTGACCTAAACCTAATCCTAGTTCCAACCTTGACCTATTCTAATCTTAATACTTTATGAGAACATTTGGCACTCATAAGGATAACAGTACAAGAACACACACACACACACACACACACACAGGCACACAGGTGGCAACTGTGTCCTTGTTGATTTGATTGGAAGAGCACATTCTATTCCTGGCCGTCGGGACAGAATAACATATCATCACTGTTTACTAGCAACCACACTCGCATCAGTCAACTTCAACATTTCACCCATCGGTGCTGGCTCTGTTTGTGTGTGTGTGTGTGTGTGTGTGTGTGTGTGTGTGGGCGTCTGAGTGTGTTTGTGTGTGTGTGTGTGTGTTTCTGACACTGAAAGCTCCCTTGGGTTGCCTTGCATGCATTAGTCCTAGCCCTTGAAAAGACACACGCATAATGTGGAGATTACATTGCAACAAAACAGCACTCAATCAATGAAACCGATGATCATTATAACCACACACACACAAACATTCAGCTTCATGTTACATGCTGTATAGCTCTGAACCTGAATTCTTTGATGAAAAGCAGAGGTATGAGCTTTTCACCCAACAGCGATGATAATGATGATATAATAACATCATATAGAGTAAAGATAGCCTGTTCTAATTCATTATCCTCAAGTTGACATAATTGGAGCTGTGGCCTAATACATTCACCAGATTCACCTTCACACAGTATGTCTCCATCCCCTTCATTTACCATGATCAGCTGACCTGCATGGACCAATGCCAAGCCTCGGAGAGCAACCAGTTAATGGCCCTGGGGTGTTCCCAGCCAATCGGATTTGTCCCAATGGACTCATTAGCATACAGTCCATCAGCACTGGACCTGGAGGTTCATTGGTTGAGCTTCAGCTAAATTTAGATATACATGCAAACAGCAGAGGGGGAGATCCATGTTATGTTTTGAAAGAGGCGTTTGTGCCACTATGCCAATATTGCTCTGTATCGTATATATTTAGAACATTACATAAGGAACATACTCCTCTCTTTCACACTATAACATAACACTATCCTGAGGCAGAGCAAATATGGTAATGTCAAAAGCAAGGGAATAATAATAAAGAATAAGGTATATTATTGCATTAGCTGTAGAGAGAGAAGCTCCGTAGGGACTAAAGAGGATGAAGTGAGTAAATAAGAAAAGAGTGTAATGCAATAAATATATAGTATTAGATATGCCATTTCACTCAGTAGCACATCCATGTACAGTTGCTGCCTTCAAGTGCTGTCGGCTATATTGTAATTATGAGTTTAGCACCCATGAAAGACCCAACGAGCTGATAAGTACAGCTGGCAGCTGGGAAAAAAGGGGATTTTTTGAGTTGCTGAGATGTGAAGTTTGACAACTGATGGTTAAAATGATGCATGCAAAACATTTGACTAATAAATTAATGAACTCATCAGTTACACGCTTGATTACATGCCCCTATGCTGCTTGAATTCTAAAATTAAAAAAACAACAACTTTTGCTCCAGGGTGTATTTTGTTATCATTTCCCACCAAAAGCACTCAAATGTGTCATCAGTGCTATTTACCATTTCTGAACTCAGAAGTAGGAGCTTTTGAGGGGCAACTGAAGGCGGCAAGCGGCCGAGTGTCGAAGGGTCAAGGGGTCACAGGTCAAGAGGTGGAGCTCTCTGGGCTAAAAACAAGACACACACACACACACACATCCACACAAGTAGCCGAGTAGCCAGGTACAAGTGCATAGGAATTGACCAAAACATAGTTAAAACTCTACTGAATTAATGATCTGATAGCCAGCAGTTCCTCGGGACTGGAAAAGTCTGGACTGATGCTCATACTCAGCTATTTCTTCATGTGTTCTTAACTGGTATGAACACCAGAGAGGAGGAGCACAGTCAAGTCCATCATGCTTAGCTAAAGTTACAGGGACTGGAATCGGGGGACAAATCTCTGACCTGGCAGGATGACATGTTACCAAACTTCTGTCCAATAAACAAGCTACTTGCGAGTCATGTGACTTTTGTTTACAAGCCCCGGTTCGCTTGTAATTAGGCAGTGTGAACCTAAACAAACCAAATATAAAAATGCCACAAAGTCAACATTTCCAGTATGGTTCAGACTAAAGAAAACAAACTGTAGTTGTGATCGCACCTTTAAACACACACTGGTCTGTATCTTCAGTAGTGCACCACATGCTCTCTCTTAGTAAACTGTGTCTGTGCAAAGTGAATGTGAAGTAATAAGAGCTGACTTTTCCTAGATTAAGAATTGACTGGCTGTTATTGTTTTCAGCGGCTGGTGTCTTATTGAAATATCCAATGATAAGAGAAGTGTAGGAGCCATGGTCTGGTCTGTTAACCAGGGGGACATTTGGGGAGCTTCATCAATATGAAATCGGCCTCTATATCAATACTCATTAATGTTTGGGGATGAAAATGCATGGAGTTGTTAACGATGGAGCTGGTTTGTAGTCACACAGCAGAGTGGGGAAGACAATAAAACAACGCATACATTGTCCTCAGTTAATCAGCCCCTCCAGTAATTAGCAATTTTGCGATCACAATAATTAAATCAAATTCAGCTAATCCCCTTGAGAAGTTGCAATTTGCAACAACGTTAACGAAAACTAACGAAATAACGAAAACTAGGAGTGAAAAAACATTTTTGTTACCTGAAATAAAAATAAAATGAGGCTTTACAAAAAAACGATAACTAACTGAAACTGTATTGTGTGTTTACAAAACTAACTAAAATAAATTAAAATTATAGAGAAAATGTCTTTAATTTTCGTTTTTGTCAATTTATTTCATACATAAGCCTTGTATTGTGGGTGGATATGAAATCTATCTTCCAATTTTTTTTAATTTTTTTTTTTACCTTTTTGAATCTCGCCCTTGACAAATACCCCATATTACAAAAAAGACTAAAACTAAAACTAAGCATTTTCAAAAAATAAAAACTCAACTAAACTAGCAAACCCGCTTTAAAACTAGTTAAAACGAAACTGAAATTGAAAACAAAAAGTCAAAACGAAATAAAAATAAAAACTAATGAAAAATGCAAAACTATAATAACCTTGCAACAAATACTACACTTTTTTTTTCACATAAATTGGTCCAATCACCTTTAAATTATGTCTGCCTTGGTCTTCTGCTACTACCAACCAAATGTAAATGTATCCACCCGTCTCAAATGAAATTCTGAATTATCAAATGGACTGATAACTTATTGTGCTGATGTTGAAGTGAAGGCATATTTATAAAGACTTTAATCCAAGCACAGTATTTTCCTCTGTTACAACTTTGAGACCGTGTTTTTTCTGCTTAGAAAATAAAAAAGGATGAGTTTCAAACATATGCCACTGGCCTATGCTTATTACCAGAGAAAGTGGTTATGTATGACTTTCTTAGTGGGAGGCAGTTTTTTGGTATCTTTAAAGCCACTTTAGAACGATTTTTTCCTTGACTTGTTTTTCCCCATTTCCTGCACTTTTACTGCAAAACAACACTTAAAACTCATCGAAATATTTGATGAAAACTGCAGCAAAATCAGGCATTTTTAGTCACATCCTTGTCTCTCTCTCTCTCTCTCTCTCTCTCTCTCTCTCTCTCTCTCTCTCTTTCTCTCTGTCTCTCTATTGCCCTTCCTTCTTATCACATTCCTTAACAGCAGTTTATTAATTATCCTCTCATGTGTTTGACAGACAGGGGAATTGCTTTAAGGAAAGTGTGCAGAGTCATAAAACTGGAGGCGAAGGTGATCGATATTTCCACACACACACACACAGGAGAAAGAAAGAGAGAGAGAGAGAGAGAGAGAGAGAGAGAGAGAGAGAGAGAGAGAGAGACACTCAGAAACACTACTACCCAGCCTCAGTAATGAAGTTCGGCTCTATTTCTCACACTCCTGCGTCATTTCTCTCTTTCTTTCCTCTTTCTCTCTTCCTTTCCCGTCTCTTTCATCCTACCACCCATATAATGATGCTCAGCTGGAAGCGGCGTTGCTAGGGGTCACGTTAGGTTGCTAGGTCACCGCCTCCTCCTCCTACAGACCGGCCAATTACAGTCTGGTCTGGAGCTACCTGTGTCATACCACACACACACTCACACATTTCACACCATGTCTGCAAGTTTCATCAAGTGAAATGTAAGACTTTTTATGCCTTTTGAATGCCAATTAGAATGAACTAGACTATAAGACCAATTTGGCAATTCAAGTACATGTGAAAATGAAGTGTATGTGTGTGCGTGCATATGCATTTATTTATATATCAAAATGCAGAATTATGATTTCCAAACTGGCGGCATAATGGGGGGAATTTCTATGCTGCACAGTCACAGTTTGTCATCTAATGCATTTCTCCAGGCAAGATTTATGTTCTCAACAACAAACCCTTTCAGTACAAGCTCTCATGCTCTTATACAAAGGTATTCCTTTGCACAGTAATGAACAAGAAAACTGTCAATATGAGGAAGAACTTCAGCCGGTAAAAGTTCAGTGATGCCTGATAATGTGACAAGTGCTCCAACTGCACAATGCGAAAATGTCTCTCTTAACAAGTCACTTAGTCTCATGTTCAGTCTTAAAATCTGAAGTGAGAAGTTCTGCCAAATGGGGTGAGATACATCCGATTGTTGCCAATGCAGCTTCATGAAGTTCAGGAATTTTCTACAAGTTTCAATATCTAGAAACACGGCAGAATATGTCAGATCACTACACTGGTACTGAGAAAATGTCACTTTAAGAGAAGTCTTGAAAGAAGTTGTGTTGCATTTGGAACACAAGTGAAATTATCACACTCCACTGACAGATTTTTTTTAAATTCTAGGAAAAAACAGTTGTTCAGACTCAGCACTAGACTAAATGACTTAGTAAATATGGATATTTTTTTGCTGTGTATTCCCAGTAGTGTTGCAGAGGTGGCATGCTGCTAAAGTCATTACAGCGCATTTCAAATTAACCACAGCAGTCTAACTGCTGTCGGGCAGAGACACTTTAGGAACAAAAATGTCACGCTGGCCTTTAAAGGGAGAGGAGAATGACCCCCCCACCCCCACCCCGAAACACACACACACATACCCTTCCCACACATACACACGCACACACACACACACACACACACACACTCTACTGTTAATTGCAGTGCACAGATCAGTGCACCGATTCTGGTAAGATCAGAATTAGAACTCCAAAGCAGCATAGACTTCATTGTTTCATCAGAGGAAGAAAAATGTATGATCTCTATGCAAGGGTGGCTCAAATGAAAAAAAAACTACAGTATATACACAAGTTGAGGAGCGAGCTACAAAGAAGATATCCCTGTCATCATCATCATCATCACTGTCATCGCAAATAATACAAAAAACCCAAACTGTCAAGACTTCGAAGGGAGAGCTGACACTGACTTCCTAGTGCTTCAAAGATTCTGCCGGTTGCTTGAGCAAGTTCCGGTCCCTCAAAACCTTCACATCTGTAAAAAAAGACAAAGTTCTGGTCCCTCAAAACCTTCACATCTGTAAAACAAAAGTTCCGGTTCCTCAAAACCTTCACAGCTGTAAAAAAAAAACAATCTCTTAAAATACCCCAACTCAGCTCCAGAACTACTTGAACACTTCAGGATGCTCAAAGCTGCCTGAAGGGTGGAGTCGCACTAAAGTCCCTGCTGTACCTGCCAGTGTTTGGGGGTCTTACCAGCACCAGCAGAGGCTGCGGGGAACGTGCTTGGCGCAATAGAAGTCTGGCAGCGCGTTCTGGTCCAGGTTGGAAAGACTCCCGGCCGTCCTCAAGCCCTTGTCCGAGCCGCACACCTTGCACATGGCCGCGTTGCCCATGGCCATGCGAGAATGCATGGACCGTTATCCCATCCGAACGCAAAGAAATCTAAGTGGGTGCGTTTAATCACTCCAACAGTTACTAATCCACTCCTTGTCCCTGCTTCCCCCCTCCCCCTTAAAAACCTTAGAGGCTACCAAGCACAGGGGGGGCTGAGGATGGTAACCTCCCCACCCACCCTACCAAAAGCTCACTTCCCTTGGGCCTCAGCAGTGGACCTAGGTGCCCTACCTTGGTCCCTGGCCTTGCCTAACTGTTACTACTGCCGCTACAGCGCTTCAGCTCTCTCTCATTGCTAATTCCAGCTTCCTGCCCTGTCCATTGACTGACTGACCGAACAACCCCCCCCCCCCACCCCCACCCCCCCTCAGCTATTTTTACACCCACCAGCCCAGCTATGCATGGGGACAGACAGAGAGAGAGAGGGAGAGGGTGGTCGGCACAGGGCTTATGGAGGGCAGCATGCCAAACACAGAGAAGGGGAGGGGGGAGGCATCACAAACACACTGGGGTTTGACCGATATGGGCTTTTGAAGGCTGATACTGCTATTTTTTGAATCAATCAATAGCCGCTATTTTGTGCCAACATGCAATGTCTATCAATTCGACCATTTCATGCCAAAAGATTCCAAAAAACGACAAGTATTCAGTGTTTCCCCTTGCATTTTTATTCTTGCCGGGGTGGAAAAGCCTCTAAAACGGCATTTTCCACTGAAACCCAGGATGATAATAGTAAAACACATTCACATACCCATAGATAGCCACTGTATTATCTATTTTACAATACATCTATAATCAAACAAGCTGCATCATATCCATGACTGGCTGATATCTGATTTGTACAACAAAGACAATTATCGGCTCAATACATGGGCAAACTGAAACACACACACATAGTGAATCACACCATAGTCGAGTGGCTGCAGCATGCCCTCTCATGGAATCACAAGGCAGGGTTACTTATGATGACTTAGAGGTGTTATCACTCCAACAGGTCCACAGTTGAAACAGGATTAGCTTGGCGCTAGCTTGTCCTTGCCTGCCTGCATGGTTCCACATAAAGTCTGTGAAGAAGCTCCTTTAAGGTTACATAAGGTTGTTTTTAGGGGGCTGCCTCTAAATGAATGATATATAACCAGAGACTAACCTGCCTCCATGCCACTTTTTTTTTCTAGATGCCTTCTCAAGGAGTTCAAAACAAGTCCTACTTTTTACTGCATGCTAGCTGAACTACTGCTACATGTTTGCTCCATTCCCAAGAGTTTGGAAAACTTAAGTTTCGCTTTGTTTTTTTTTACATTTTGGCAACCAGTTAGTTGAAGAGAAAGAAGTGTCTGCAGTACTAATATAGGATAAGATGCAGGATAAATACATGAACAGGGACTTCTACTATGGCTACTAGGTTTAGACTGATATATTGATTTGATATATTGGCCAATCATGTCGTCCACCTCTGATATGATGGAGCTTCACTCTTCACTTAAAGGCAGTAATGTATGCCAGAGTTTCTCCTACCATTAGGTGGGGTGGGTCAACCTGCCTTAAAGAGCTGCTTATCCTAAAAACATTTCATTAATCTGGGTTTCAATGGAGAGTGTTAGTGTCCAATGATGGTCTAAATGCTGTTTCGGAGGCTTTTCTACCCCACCAGGAATATAATTCTGGGTTAAAAACTGAATGCTTGTAATTATTTTGGCATGAACATTTTCAAATTTAAAGATCTTGAATATTAGTCAAAATATTGTCTATCAGCAGCTTCAGTCTAAAAAAACATCGGTATCAGTATTGGTCCGTATTGATGGAACCCTACTGATTACCACTGTGTACATTGCTAAAGCAGCATAGATTCAGTATAAATACATGAAGCAGGCCTTCTACTCTACCACCACCACTGTACTTTTCACTCCAATCGAGCTCACAAACAGACTTTTCTCGGGGGACATTTGGCATTTGATCCAGATGCACAAACCTGTCGCCTCTGATCACCGGACTTATGTCATGAAGTGGTTAATGAAAGCAGGCACGGTGTTTAGCATCGCAGTTCTGTGTCAGAGCGTAGCCCAGAGCGGAGCCTGTATTGATCGTGCTGGTTTGAATGCGGATTAGAGTCAGACGGACCTTTTCGTAGCAATTGATTGGCTTCACAGAATTAATGCTATGCCATTTAATAAAGCTTTGGACGTTGTGTGCCTGTGATCTTTGAGAAGAGATCAGTGTATGTGCGTCCATGTGTAGATTAATGTTTATGTGTGTATGCATCTCTGAAGACACACTTACATTTGTGTGTGTGTCCAGAGAGGTAAATGTCCCCATTCTCTTTGCGGCCTTTTAGGACACCACACATGTGACCAAGCATTGCGGTGTCTCACACAATACCCTCACTGTTCCAAATATCACCCAAATATTTCTCATTCACCGAATATGTTAGCGTAGGGAGGAAAGGAATGCTACACAGAAACCACATGAGAAAGCAGATTATCCTGTTTTTTCTAAGAATGAATGAATATGTGACCGAGCGAGTAAGAAAGCAACACGACCGTCATGTTTCACCGCATCTGACAAAATCACAGTGAGCTATCTGGGGATATGCTGAGAAAAAAAAAACATGACAAATGTGTAAGAGGGAGGGATTGTAAAACATCAAAACAATCAACTCCGATTTAACACGCTTCTTGCCAATTCAAAACAGCCTGTTGTTGCAGCTCAAATCTGCATTTGTGAGTGACAGAATTACAACCGAGCCATTAGCTCCAGCAAATCTGGCACTACAAAAACCACAAGTCCCCATTTCACATTATTATGTGACTTGATTTGGCCCTAAGCTCCTTGTTGTTTCACTCTGCTACTGTATACACAGCTTGGCCTGGCTGAGATGTGGACTGACCGAGTTGGTTTTTGAAGGCCGATACCAATATCTTAGGACTGAATAGCTGATATTTTGTCCCCAATATGCAATATATATAAATTTGATTTTATTTCTGTGCCCCAAAAAATGAAGTTTTAAGTGTTTCCCCAGGAATTGTATTGCTGTGGTTCAGACTTGTGCATATTCACAAACACTGATTGCACTGTCAGGGATAATAGAAACACCATTTGACCATTTTCACAAAAAAAAACAATTCTAAAATTTACCAGTATTCAGTGTTTCCCCCAGAATTTTATCCTTGTCAGGGCGAAAAACCCTCCAGAACAGCATTTATATCATGGGACACTAAAACTCTCCACTGAAAGTCACCTTAATGAAAACCTTTTAGGTGCCTGAGCAGCAGAGTGAGGCAGGTTTCTCTCCTGAAGCTAGTTGAGTAAAAAAAGAGGAACCTCCATCATATCAGAGGTGGACGACACTGGACTATATCGGTCAAACTGTACTGGTTACATCATCCATCCCACCACTGGAGAGGTGTGAGTGGCAGAAACACATGGCCGAGGCCTGTCAGGTGAGGCTGTGGATCGCCTTCAGCAGTAAAACGGCATCGTCTGATCTTGGGGCCGGCTTCACTGCTGGAGGTGTAAGGTGACAAGGACGACCCACTTCCTTCTATGAAAATATTAGGCCATCTGAATTGGGCTGGGGCATACACACATACACACACAGCAAAGTAACTAAAAAAAGCACAAAGCGAGAAAGGTCAAATGTCCACACACTGTACAAAATGTCCATCTTAACAAGCCATACAGTCTTATATTCAGCTTGAAAATCTTATTTTTCTTGAAACAAATTAAAAATTCTGACAAAGGTGGTGAGATGATTCTACTTGTTTCCTATGCAGTTTCACTTGTTTCAGGAATTTTCTCACCCTGGATTTGAAAAAATCTGATTTTAAGCCCTGACACTTGACTAAATCGCTCGTTAAGATGGATATTTTTTTGCACCGAGCACACACACACACACACACACACACACAGACACATTCAGACAAAGTAGCTCAACATCCGCACTTTGGATGTACAAACACACGCATGCACACACACACACACACACACACCCTGCATCCCTTCAGTTTAGCTCCATCGCTAGTTAAAACACACGCAATCAGGCAGGGCCTTCCGCTGGTGCTGTCGGCTAATGGAACAACAGGCCTGTTTAGTTTCATTAACCTTCTCCTGGACGTTAATTCACTTAACGTCTCCTCCAATCTCCCCTTTAAACCAGCCATCGTCTGCCAACACACTCATGCAATTAGCCTAGCCAGTGGAGGAGGCCATGCGGGTGTGTGTGTGTGTGTGTGTGTGTTAAAGAGACAAAGAGTCCAAACGGCCTTGTATGACAGGTGGGTGGGTCATATTATTTCCTCCATGAATCACTACTACTACTACTACTGCCCCCATAATCCCAGCGCTCCCAACCTCCATTACCAAATCCCACTGGTTTCCACTTGTTCTCCATCTCTAAAAAGGAGATTTCCCCTCCTCCCTCCCTCCCTCCCTCCCTCCCTCCCTGGCTCCCAGCTCCTCCTGCGGGTTGGTTAATCCGCTGGGCGGGGCAGGGGTAGACAACAAACGCCTTTAATCTGTGATCAACCATATGGCTCGCTGGCTGCAGGAGGGAGGAGGGGGTGTTTAGTGAACCTACTGCTACTGCTGCAGTTTGTTTCCCCTGCTGCGGGGGGAAATTGCGGTGATGCGTGTCTCCATGGGTGTGTGAAAGGGAGGAGACGTGTTTTAGTTTCAAAGACTCCGGGGTTGTACTTCGACGCCCCAATTCTCATCGGTCTAATTTGCTGTAAACAGTGTTGCCGTAATGTTGTTACTTTTCCCAGTGAGGAGTGATGTAACACTATTTCCATTTCAGCAATAGTACGTTTACCAATCAGAAAAAGAAAGTCATTACTTTCATTATCACTCCCTCTAAATATCAGATTGAAGCTGTTATCCAAAAACTGATGATTACTTCCATCTCAAGAATCAAGTGGAAGTATTCCCACTACTTTGATTTTATCCGTTTGAATCAACCGTCCGTATCCGTTTGAATCAACATTGGACATCAACACTGTTTGGTTTCATATGAAAATATGAAAAGATGTAACTGCCATTTTTGGGGGTGTAACAGAAAAGATGAGTAGTGTAACAAATTACTGTAATTAAGTATGAAAGTAATAGAGGCTTTGCAATTGCATCGCAAATTTACGAGCAGCCATGTCTGGCTGCATCATGAAGGTCCATTACACAATTGAGTATGTGCAAATAATGTCTAAATATATAACCACCTAAACATATCTGAAAAATACTGTTGTGGTGTGGGTTGAAGTTAAGTAAAAGTGAATAGTGTGATAAAGTGGATTTGTTTCCAAATGTAGGTTACTGTGACACAGTAAACTGTCTTGTCTTTAGCTCTAGTCTCTACTCCAAAACTCTCTGAGTTGTAGCTTGAGAAGAGTCAGCTCAGTTAACCTGAACAAACTGTTAGCTAGCTAACTAGCCAGAAGGCTACTTTAGCAAAGCAACCGATGTTAATGTTAATGAAACTATATATTAGCCACTGCTAATACTAGCTTCTACTACATATGTTAGCTAGCGTGCGAATCAGATGCGTTGGCAATAAGACAGTATGATAACTAGCTAACCAGACACTATTAGCTAGCCAACAAGCTGACAGTATCTAAACACAAAATCAACCAGGTGTATGTGATGAAATGAATAGTTTCCAGACAAAAACAGCACAAAAAATTTAACCATTTCTACTGAATAATTTCTACTTTTTTCTACTGAAGACAGGTTATATGTTTAGAAAGACAACAAGCTGTTCACAGCCACTGTTGCCCAAGAGCTGGGGACCTCCAATATGGCCGCCAATGGGAGCCTTACATCACCTGAAAGCCTTCTATAATACAACTTTTGACATGAGTAAGGAACAACGAGTGATAGCCTACTTTTTTTTTTTTTTTTTGGAGTAACAAGCCCAACACTGGTTGCAAATCAACAGATGGGGAAACAGGGAAGGGTTGATGGAGCAGAGAGGAAGAAAAGGAGGATAATGGAGAGACGCAGCAGTGAAAGGGGGAGGTGGAGGGGTAAAAAGGCAGGGAGAGAGAAATAGAGAGGGAGGGTAGGAAAGCAAGATGGATGGGACGAGGGGGAGGGGTCAGTTTTAGCATCTGCAGTGGAGACGAGGAACAACTGCAGCCCATGTTACAGAGGAATTTAACGCAGTGGGGGGTGCAGTCAGTCATCCGAGCATCAAACATAAATCTGGGATTTAAAATTCAACATAGAGTATAAGCGTGTATGTGTGTGTGTGTGTGTGTGTGTGTGTGTGTGTGTGTGTTATGCATGCACATGTCGAAATATGTATTAATCAGTATTAGTACTACCCAAACACACAGGTACAGTAAGTCTCCTCCTTCTTGACTAGATTATAGAACAGCATTAGTCCATCCATACAGAATTATAGAAGTTGGTAGGTTCCAGGTTGCTATGGAAACACAGATTGGGAGAGGTTATTGCATGGATTTTTCTTACGCTTGAAAATCAAATGGAGGTCTGCAGAGAAAGGCGTCTTCAATGTCAACAGCAAACCTCATTAAGTGGCACTGATATTACTCTCTATTTAGGTATCTGGTGTTTTATGGAATTTCTGCTTTATTAGCTGTTATAAAGGGAGAGTGACGGGGAAGTAGGTGGGTGGGAGAGCAAGACAAGGTTGGAAAAGGTTCTGAGGCTGCACCATCGCCCTCATTATATTGCAAGCACACAGTATGTATTATTATTGTGTGTTTCAGTGGAGAGTTTTAGTGTCCCATGATGGTCTAAATGCGGTTTCAGAGGTTTTTCCACGCTGACAAGGATAAAATTCCAGGGGAAAACACTGAATACTTGTCATTTTTGGCAATGAAAATAGTCACATATAAAGATACTGAATATCAGCTATCGGCATCAAAAAAACATTGGTATTGGCCTTCAAAAACCAATATTGGTCAAACCCTAGTGCATACCAATCAATGCTGTGTCTTTATAGAATTGTAAGAGTAACTAAACCCCAAACCCAAATCTGTGTAAAGCCGGACATCTAATGGTAAAAAGCATGCTACTGAAATAGCCATCTGCTATTGGATGGTCTTTGGTGCCAGGTGATGTCACCACCTGTTGTACTCTATAGCAGTGGTTCTCAACGTAGGGTCCGGGGACCACAAGGGGTCCTTGAGGGGGTTGTGGGGGTCCCCAGCAAATTCATGAATCAGCATTACTTCATTTACAAGAAGTGAACACAATTAGAGAATGTAGAAGAATGACTGTTTTGATCATAGTTTCTCTGTTATCTCTCTACCTACAATACAGATAGTCATAGAATTCTGGACAAAATCATATCTAATAATACAAATATTCTCAGATTTGGGTCCGAGAGACCGTGGCCCTAATGTGGACTAAATTAGGGGTCCTTGATGTGAAAAAGGTTGAGAATCACTGTCATAGAGGACTATTTTTTTTAACATTAAGTCAAGGGACCATGGTGAAATCCTTAATTTTTAGACAGAGGGAGGATCCAGAGAGCTGAGACATATCAATGAATTTGGGTGCAACATTTTAAAGCAAAAAATCAAGTACTTTCAAGACCATCTCTGCTTTTTCAAAAACTTTGAGGGCCTTATTTTATTTTTCTCAACTGCACAAACTTTCAAGGATTTTCAAGGCCTGTGTGAACCCTGGTGAGGTGACCAACGGGCCCAACTCCCAACAAAGTCAATGTAGTCCTTAAAGACCTAAAACTAGCCAAATCTTGATTTCTGGGAAAGGATTTTCAGGCAGACAGTTTTCTTTTTAGGAGAGTGCAGAAGGAATACTCTCTTAGTGTAAGCTCCTTTGGGGGATCTTTCCCCTTGCATAACTAAGCCACACCATCATCTGTAATCATGCACTTCCTACTTTGGACCACATCAGTTGGTCTCCATTAATCGAGCGATCGGCCTATACACAAACTGTTCTCAACTAAGGTTGGACTGAAATGGGTTGTCGAAGGCTGTTGCAATACCGAGAGTTTTTGGGCTGAAGCTGCCAATAGCCAAAATTTTGTGCCGATATTCAAGATTTTTACATTTGTTTCCCCCAGACTTTTATTCTTGTCAGGGTGGGAAAGCCTTTGAAACCGAATTTAGATCATCATAGGACACTAAAACTCTCCATTGAAACCCAGCATATCAATACTACTACAAACTACTACTCCTAAAAGTACTACTACTGCTTCTAACACAGGTACTACCTCTAGTACTAGTACTACTACTAATAATAATTATTATAATAGTGAAACATATTTATGCTGTGTAGAATCTGATCAAAATGTCTCATTAGAATCAGTTCAGGTTAAGGTCTTCCCATAGACAACCAGTGTAGTACTGATCAATTCTACAATAAATATGTAATCAATCAAACTGCATCATATCCATGATGTCAGAGGTGGACCACACTGACTGGCTGATATCTGAGTTTAGATAGATCTGAGTTTAACAGAAGACCAATATCAGCCCCATATGTGGGTATAACCCTATTCTGAGGCTCAGGTTGTCTGTCTGCCACAATACAGTACTGTAAACCCATTTGTGTCTGCAGATCCAGGATGGACGCTACCACTACTTTCCGGTGGATTCTCCCCCTCTCGGTTGCCATGGCGATGGGATTGGTACTGGTCCTGAGCTGCCATGTCCCATAGCGCCACGGCGACCAGATTACGAGCGCTCTAATCCGGGATTTCTCCAATCCCAGTTCAGCATCAAACAGCGGCACATACTCAACATCCATGTACCACCAGTGGGGTGTGTGTGTGTGTGTGTGTGTGTGTGTGTGTGTGTGTGTGTGGGTGGGGGATTGGTGGGGTGGGGTTATGGAGCTACAACTGGCAAAGAGGACATTCCTGATGATTTCTCAACGTGGAATAAGAGCAAGGTTGCGTCGGTTGCGTTCTAAAAGCAAAAATCCAATTGGAATTCACTTCAGTGTACACTCAGAAAAAGGCATCATTCAAGGGTTCTTTGGGTAGAAGCATAAAGAACCCTATGATTTGTTGAATTAAAACACTGGTAAATCAGAATAAAGAACCCAAAGGTCTTGCAATGCTGCTGATTCGGCCATACATTCTTAAAGGGTTCCTTACAGCACCATAAAGGGTTCTGCTATGGCACAAGCTTAAAGAAACATTTTCTGGTACTATACAGTAGTATAGTATAGGCTATCAACGGGGTCATCCCATGAAGAAGTCTGACGAAGTTTAAGCTTGGGCCGGCATTCGATATTTTCGGATATTGCGATATTTCTGGAATATCGTGATATTTTCCATGATAGCTTGTTATTATTAATAGTAACAATTATTATTATTCATCCGTGTCATCCAAGGGGCACACAAAGATTTGCCAGAATTCACGGGGCAGATGTTCGTAGTATTAGAGCATACAGTAGTAGAGTGCTTGAAACGCAGTGACAGGACGGCCACACCGTGCGTAGACATACAGTGTACAAACATACTGTCCCGTAATCCAGCACCGGGTCAAAAGAGAGAGAGCAATAGAAAGGAGGCGAGGGTGGGGTGGGGGTGGGGGATGGCGGAGGCAGAGATTAACATTCCCTTGCATAAACATTTCCTCCCCCCCCCCCCCCCCCCCCCCCTAAATTGCATCAGACGAGCATCCAGCTGCGGGGCCGGGATTAGGATGTAAAAATGGATAGCGGAGTGGCTTTGCCAGCGGGTCGGCTAATGTAATGCTCTGGATTGGTGGTGGGGGGGGGGGGGGGGGGGGGGGGGGGGGGGGGGGAGCAAGGGTCAGGGGAGCATCTAAACCAGCCAAAATAGAAAGGGCTGCGTGCTTGACAAAAAAAAAAATCTAGGACTAGGACTAGGACTCTACTTGGAATCTTTTTGATTTTTTTGGGCATGAAAATGGTCAAATATAAGGACATGCAATATCGGCACAAAATATTAGTATCTGCCTTCAAAAACCCAAACCCCAGTGCTCTGAACTCTGAACCACGGCACTAATCTCCAATGCCATCAAGAGAAAACACCTTAGCTGCTCCACTGACTGAATGACATGGGGATTAAATTTGTAGATTCAGATTTGACATACAAATGGTTTTGTATCTCAAAGTCACAAGGACAGACACATTTCAATACAGAAACTGACCGAGATCAGCATTTCAACAACAACACCGTTTGCATCTCCAAAATGTCAACTTTTTGAGAACTTTTGAGAAAATCAGCCATGGTTGACAATCATGTATTTTTAGGTTGTGTGTGTGTGTGTGTGTGTGTGTGTGTGTGTTCCTCTCTGTCAGCCTACAGAGTGGTGCAGTCAGTGCTGCCTACATTCTTAACACTGATGTAGAGAGGTGTATAGAGACACAGCATCCACTTGGACAATCACAGGTGTTCTTATGACTCACTCACACAGACACACAGTCGTACACATATGTGTGTGTGTGTGTGTGTGTGTGTCTACCCTTTCCTTCCAGCTTTGCCAACTTCTCTGAAAAAAATAATGCGCTAAAACTGCATTATGAATCATTCTTGAGTAATACTCATAGTTTAAGAATACTCATATATGTCGCCTGATGGCAAAAAACGGTGTTGATTTTCTCTAAATAATGTTCCAACTGAGGTCCATTTACGCAGATGCACAACTAAATAACTAATACTTTGGAAAGGTTAACAGTGAAATGCACTGTGTCAAACACAAATGGCCATGAAAACAAATACGGCAAAAAAAGGCAGATGGATTATTATTACTGCATGCAGCTCCTACGGCAGATTAGTATCACGCCATCCGGTATCTCATGTGATCCTTTGGAGACGAGAGAGAGCGAGAGAGACAAAGAGAAAGAGCCAGAAACAGAAAGACAAAGAGAGGGAGGGGAAGATTAAGAGGAAATTATGTAATCTTTCAATTCATTTCAATTAGGCTCCATGGCAGGAGCTTCATAACAGCTCCTCTGGGCGAGTCGATCAAGTAATTAAGTATTAAATGTGAGAGTAAAACAAGTTTGCGAGACGGCTTTGCTGTCAAACAGTTGGCATTGTAGTCAAGGTAACTGGCTCTGGGTGAAAAATGGTGTTTCTCTGCAGACATGCTGGTGGTGTCGATATTTTTCTCTCTCCAAGGTAAGCGGCAGTATGGTGGACTGCTGATGGTGAAACAATGACTTGATTTGTCTTGTACACAGAAAAAGTTGGGTTGTTCAAGGTTTTTTTGTAAGGGTAGGGATTCTAGAAAAGTGGTAATGACTTACAGAGCCCTATGAATTGTTAAAGCTGCACTAAGGCGAGAATCTTCTGTAAAAATCCAGCTGTTTATCAGCCTAAATGACAAAGTGGAGCTATAACAGAGGAGAGCATCCTATCCACACTAACTGAGATGCTGTAGATTCTCCCCACTTGCTCAAACTAAGGTATGGTAATGGCGGGAAATCTTCTCCTCAAAGGAAGTAGCTAATGAAAACTTTAGAGTAAAATCCAAAAAGAGTCTCCTAAACAGCAGTAAGCAAGCACTCCGTCCAGAAAACGCTGGACTCTCCAACAATAGCTGAACGTCTTCACCACCGTCATCCCCACTATATGATAATGCTACGTTCCAAAGATGTTGAAAATTCATAAATTCTGTCCCTTCCAGATGGAATTGCATGTAGGAAACGTAAGCTTTGTCAACCCAGAGGTTTACAAGATGCAGTTATCTGACGTCATGTTAGCACGGCCGCATACACTGTAAACGCTACACAGCATTACATTGAACATGTTTATAATCCTCAAAATACACGTAGGTTTGATGTTCAGCATTGCATGACCTTAAATCCTGTGTGGTAAATGGTTAAATATATAAATATAAATTTGAGATGTAAAGTTGCACTTTGAGTTCTACGCTCTATCGTTCTATGCTAACTAGCTAGCTAACGCTAAAGAAAATCTTGGAGGTGTCCATGTTTCTTCCCTGTTTTTTCAAGCTGGACTACTGGAACACACGGAGGTATGGTAAAGAGGTAATTACAACGCTTAAAAAACCCCTCAAAAAAACAATTACCTCTAACTACCATTTGGGGCCGCCAATGTGCAAAGTTGCCTAATGCAGCTTTAAAATAAAAAATGAACAAGTAATTGTTAAACCAGAATAAAGATCCCTGTGTGGTTTTCTGGTACTATATAGAACCCTTTTTTTTAAGAGTGTCAACGTGTTTACTCTATTTCCCCTCTTTCTCTTTCATGACCATTTTCTTTCTCAGCCCCATCTATCTTTACACACACAGACACACACAAATAAACACATACCAGCCTGTGTTTTCATGTCTTATTCTTATCTCAGTCTAAGTCTTCCATAATTCATTAGAGCTTTTACCAAAAGGCTTCCCCACTGCTTTCCATACCCAGGCTACATCAGTTGCTCCCCCTGCCCAGGATTGCGTGCCTCCTGCTGGGGGTAAACTCAGCCAAACCCCCCCCCCACCTGTCCCATACAGTTCCACAGCATTGGTCTCGGGTTCGATATCATTGTACAAGGCATGAGGTAATACATAGGATTGGGGTTCGACCAATACCGATATTTTTGTATTGAAGCTGCCAATACCTGATATTTTGTGCCAGTGTTCATCATCTAAAAATATAACCATTTCATGCCCAAAGAATTAAAAATATTTAGTGTTTCGCCCAGAATTGTATTCTTGTCAGGTTGGAAAAGCCTCTGAAACAGCAGTTAGATCATCATGGGACACTAAAACTCTCCACTGAAACCCAGACTAATGCAATTCTTTAGGGTTAGTAGCTCCTTAACACAGGTAAGTAGGCAGGTAGGGGAAACTCTGGGATACAATACTGCCTTTAAATAAAACTCAACTTTTTTCTGTAGCTGTGGTCAAGGAGGAACCTCCATCATATCAGAGGAGGATGACATTTACTGGCTGATATCTGATATTTAATAAAAGGCCAATATTGGCTCGATATAACAGTCTAGCCCTACATAGGATAGACTTAGAGAGAGAGAGTGAGAGAGAGAGAGAGAGAGAGAGAGAGAGACTGGGATATGTTTGCCTTCCTTTGCCTTCACAACAGATAAGAGGTGAATGCGCATTTCACGGCCGAGCGGTGTCCTCCTCTACTGCAGATGTAGAAGCGAGAGAGAGAGAGAGAGAGAGAGGGGATAGAGGGAGAGGAGCAAACTGAAGGAGGGGGTGTGACAGGGAATATGTGTGAGAGAGAGAGAGAGAGAGGGAGAGATAATAATGCCGGAGAATCAAGGGAGGTGAAGGGTCTCCTCTATCCAGCCTTGCTCGATGCATTACACCTGCAGAGGAGACGGGTTCACTTGTCAGGATTTCACTGCGGTAGCGGAACACCAATAAGCAAGAACAAGGGAGGGAGAGGGGAGAGAAGGCAGAGAGAAAGAGACAGAGACAGAGACAGAGAATACGCCGGCTCATATGAGGAGAAACATAAGAATGAATTGGAATGCGTGAAGCACAGGCTTACTTCAGGTCTGTCAGAGGAGAAGGGGAAATGTGAGGTGACTAGTAATAAGAGGAGAGGCAGACAAGAGGAGG